>NW_026688217.1:0-215962 GCF_030445035.2 Dasypus novemcinctus
TGAAGAGTTAGGTGCTATACCTGCGTTAATGCTTTCATATATTGTAAATGCTAGTTTTAGACATAGGAATGTTAGCACAAAACTGAAAGAAAGGAGATAGCTTCAAAATCTCTGCACACAATGCTTAGTTCTCAGAAGTAAATCATATGTGCCATGTTGTTAAATTTCAGTTTAAATATTTAGGTGCTATACCCGAGGTAATGCTATCCTATAGTGTAAATGCTAGTTTCAGATATAGGAATGTTAGCACAAATACTGACGGAAAGGAAATAGCTGCAAAATCTCTGCACACAATGCTTAGTTCTCAGAAGTAAATCATATGTGCCATGTTGTTTCATTTAGGTTTAAATTGTTAGGTGCTATACCCTCGGTTATGCTTTCCTGTATAGGAAATGCTAGTTTTAGAGATACGAATGTCAGCACAAAAACTGAATGAAAGGAGATAGCTGCAAAATCTCTGCACACAATGCTTAGTTCTCAGAAGTAAATCATATGTGCCATGTTGTTTCATTTAGGTTAATGAGTTAGGTGCTATACCCGCGTTAATGCTTTCATATGTTGTAAATGCCAATTTTAGACTTAGGATTGTTAGCACAAAAACTGAAGGAAAGGAGATAGCTGCAAAATCTCTGCACACAATGCTTAGTTCTCAGAAGTTAATCATATGTGCCATGTTGTTTCATTTAGGTTTAAAGAGTTAGGTGCTATACCCTTTGTGATGCTTTCCTTTACAGGAAATGCTAGTTTTAGAGATACGAATTTTAGCACAAAAACTGAAGGAAAGGAGATAGCTGCAAAATCTCTGTACACAATGCTTAGTTCTCAAGTGAATCATATGTGCCATGATGTTTCATTTAGGTTTAAAGTGTTAGGTGCTATACCCTCGGTTATGCTTTCCTACCTAGGAAATATTAGTTTTAGAGATACGAATGTTAGCACAAAAACTGAAGGAAAGGACATAGCTGCAAAATCTCTGCACACAATGCTTATTTCTCAAAAGTAAATCATATGTGCCAAGTTGTTTCATTTAGGTTCAAAGAGTTAGGTGCTATACCCTCGGTTATGCTTTCCTATATAGGAAATGCTAGATTTACAGATACGAATGTTAGCACAAAAACTGAAGGAAAGGAGTTAGCAGCAAAATCTCTGCGTACGATGCTTACTTCCGAGAAGTAAATGATATGTGCCATGTTGTTTCCTTTAGGTTTAAAGAGTTAGGTGCTATACCGCGGTAAAGCTTTCCTATAGTGTAAATGCTAGTTTTAGACGTAGGAATATTAGCACAAAAACTGAAGGAAAGGACATAGCTGCAAAATCTCTGCACACAATGCTTAGTTCTCAGAAGTAAATCGTATGTGCCATGTTGTTTCATTTAGGTTTAAAGAGATAGGTGCTATACCTGCCTTAATGCTTTCATATATTGTAAATGCTAGTTTTAGACATAGGAATGTTAGCACAAAAACTGAAGGAAAGGAGATAGCTGCAAAATCTCTGCACACAATTCTTAGTTCTCAGAAGTAAATCATATGTGCCATGTTGTTTCATTTAGGTTAAAGAGTTAGGTGCTATACCCACGTTAATGCTTTCATATGTTGTAAATGCTAGTTTTAGACATAGGATTGTTAGCACAAAAACTGAAGGAAAGGAGATAGCTGCAAAATCTGTACACACAATGCTTAGTTCTCAGAAGTAAATCATATGTGCCATGTTGTTTCATTTAGGTTCAAAGAGTTAGATGCTTTACCCTCTGTGATGCTTTCCTATATAAGAAATGCTAGTTTTAGAGATACGAATGTTAGCACAAAAACTGAAGGAAAGGAGATAGCTGCAAAATCTCTGCACACAATGCTTAGTTCTAAGAAGTAAATCATATGTGCCATGTTGTTTCATTTAGGTTTAAAGAGTTATGTGCTATACCCTCTGTGATGCTTTCCTTTACAGGAAATGCTCGTTTTAGAGATATGAATGTTAGCACAAAAACTGAAGGAAAGGAGATAGCTACAAAAGCTCTGCACAGAATGCTTAGTTCTTGGAAGTAAATGATATGTGCCATGTTGTTTCATTTAGGTTTAAAGAGTTATGTGCTATGCCCTCTGTGATGCTTTCCTATACAGGAAATGCTAGTTTTAGAGATACGAATGTTAGCACAAAAACTGAAGAAAGGAGATAGGTGCAAAATCTCTGCACACAATGCTTAGTTCTCAGAAAAAAATCATATCTGCCATGTTGTTTCATTTAGGTTTAAAGAGTTAGGTGCTATACCCTTTGTGATGCTTTCCTTTACAGGAAATGCTAGTTTTAGAGATACGAATTTTAGCACAAAAACTGAAGGAAAGGAGATAGCTGCAAAATCTCTGTACACAATGCTTAGTTCTCAAGTGAATCATATGTGCCATGATGTTTCATTTAGGTTTAAAGTGTTAGGTGCTATACCCTCGTTTATGCTTTCCTACCATAAAATACTAGTTTTAGAGATAGGAATGTTAGCACAAAAACAGAAGGAAAGGACATAGCTGCAAAATCTCTGCACACAATGCTTATTTCTCAAAAGTAAATCATATGTGCCAAGTTGTTTCATTTAGGTTCAAAGAGTTAGGTGCTATACCCTCGGTTATGCTTTCCTATATAGGAAATGCTAGATTTACAGATACGAATGTTAGGACAAAAACTGAAGGAAAGGAGTTAGCAGCAAAATCTCTGCGTACGATGCTTACTTCCGAGAAGTAAATGATATGTGCCATGTTGTTTCCTTTACGTTTAAAGAGTTAGGTGCTATACCGCGGTAAAGCTTTCCTATAGTGTAAATGGTAGTTTTAGACATAGGAATGTTAGCACAAAAACTGAAGGAAAGGAGATAGCTGCAAAATCTCTGCACACAATGCTTAGTTCTCAGAAGTAAATCATATGTGCCATGTTGTTTCATTTAGGTTTAAAGAGTTAGGTGCTATACCCTCTGTGATGCTTTCCTTTACAAGAAATGCTAGTTTTAGAGATACGAATGTTAGCAAAAAAACTGAAGGAAAGGACATAGCTGCAAAATCTCTGCACACAATGCTTAGTTCTCACAAGTAAATCATATGTGCCACCTTGTTTCATTTAGCTTTAACGTATTAGGTGCTATACCCTCGGTTTTGCTTTCCTACATAGGAAATACTAGTTTTAGAGATACGAATGTTAGCACAAATAAGGAAGAAAAGGAGATAGCTGCAAAATCTCTGCACACAACGCTTAGTTCTCAGAAGGAAATCATATGTGCCATGTTGTTTCATTTAGGTTTAAAGGGTTAGGTGCTATACCCGCGGTAATGCTTTCCTATATAGGAAAGACTAGTTTTAGATATACTAATGTTAGCACAAAAACTGAAGGAATGGAGATAACGGCAAAATCTCTACACCCAATGCTTAGTTCTCAGAAGTAAATCATATGTGCCATGTAGTTTCATTTAGGTTTAAAGAGTTAGGTGCTACACCCTCGGTTATGCTTTCCTATATAGGAAATGCTAGTTTTAGAGATACGAATGTTAGCACAAAAACTGAAGGAAAGGAGATAGCTGCAAAATCTCTGCACACAATGCTTAGTTCTCAGAAGAAAATCATATGTGCCATGTTGTTTCATTTAGATTTAAAGAGTTCAGTGCTATACCCGCGGTAATGCTATCCTATAGTGTAAATGCTAGATTGAGATATAGGATTGTTAACACAAAAACTAAAGGAAAGGAGATAGCTGCAAAATCTCTGCACACAATGCGTAGTTCTCAGAAGTAAATCATATGTGCCAGGTTGTTTAATTTAGTTTCAAACACTTAGGTGCTATAACCTCGGTTATGCCTTCCTATATAGGAAATGTTAGATTTACAGATACGAATGTTAGCACAAAAAATGAAGGAAAGGAGATAGCTGCAAAATCTCTGCACACAATGTTTAGATCTCAGAAGTAAGTCATATGTGCCATGTTGTTTCATTTAGGCTTAAAGAGTTAGGTGCTATACCTGCGGTAATGCATTCCTATAGTGTAAATGCTAGTTTTAGACATAGGAATGTTAGCACAAAAACTGAAGGAAAGGAGATAGCTGCAAAATCTCTGCACACAATGCATAGTTTTCAGAATAAATCATATGTGCCATGTTGTTTCATTTAGGTTTAAAATGTTAGGTGCTATACCCTCGGTTATGCTTTCCTATATAGGAAATGCTACTTTTAGAGATACGAATGTTAGCACAAAAACTGAAGGAAAGGAGATAGCTGCAAAATCTCTGCACACAATGCTTAGTTCTCAGAAGTAAATCATATGTGCCATGTTGTTTCATTTAGGTTTAAAGAGTTAGGTGCTATACCCTCGGTTATGCTTTCCTGTATAGGAAATGCTAGTTCTGGAGGTACGAATGTTAGCACAAAAACTGAAGGAAAGGAGAGAGCTGCAAAATCTCTGCACACAATGCTTTGTTCCCAGAAGTAAATCATATGTGTCATGTTGTTTCATATAAGTTTATAGAGTTAGGTGCTATGCCCGCGTTATTGCTTTCCTATACTGTAAATGCTAGTTTTAGACATAGGAATGTTAGCAAAAAACTGAAAGAAAGGAGATAGCTGCAAAATCTCTGCAAACATTGCATAGTTCTCAGAAGTAAATCATATGTGCCATGTTGTTTCATTTAGGTTTTTAGAGTTAGTTGCTATACTCGCGGTTATGCTATCCTATAGTGTAAATGCTAGTTTCAGATGTAGGAATGTTAGCAAAAAACTGAAGGAAAGGAGATATCTGCAAAATCTCTGCAAACAACGCTTAGTTCTTAGAGGTAAATGATATGTGCCATGTTGTTTCATTTAGGTTTAAAGGGTTAGGTGCTATACCCTCTGTGATGCTTTCCTATACAGGAAATGCTAATTTTAGAGATACGAATGTTAGCACAAAAACTGAAGGAAAGGAGATAGCTGCAAAATCTCTGCACACAATGCTTAGTCTCAGAAGTAAATCGTATGTGCCATGTTGTTTCATTTAGGTTTGAAGAGTTAGGTGCTATACCTGCGTTAATGCTTTCATATATTGTAAATGCTAGTTTTAGACATAGGAATGTTAGCACAAAAACTGAAGGAAAGGAGATAGCTGCAAAATCTCTGCACACAATGCTTAGTTCTCAGAAGTAAATTATATGTGCCATGTTGTTTCATTTCGGTTTAAATATTTAGGTGCTATACCCGAGGTAATGCTATCCTATAGTGTAAAGGCTAGTTTCAGATATAAGAATGTTAGCACAAATACTGACGGAAAGGAGATAGCTGCAAAATCTCTGCACACAATGCTTAGTTCTAAGAAGTAAATCATATGTGCCATGTTGTTTCATTTAGGTTTAAAGAGTTAGGTGCTATACCCTTTGTGATGCTTTCCTTTACAGGAAATGCTAGTTTTAGAGATACGAATGTTAGCACAAAAACTGGAGGAAAGGTGATATGTGCAAAATCTCTGTACACAATGCTTAGTTCTCACAAGTAAATCATATGTGCCATGATGTTTCATTTAGGTTTAAAGTGTTAGGTGGTATACCCTCGGTTATGCTTTCCTACCTAGGAAATACTAGTTTTAGAGATACGAATATTAGCACAAAAACTGAAGGAAAGGAGAGAGCTGCAAAATCTCTGCACACAATGCTTAGTTCTCAGAAGTCAATCATATGTGCCATGTTGTTTCATTTAGGTTTACAGAGTTAGGTGCTATACCCGCGGTAATGCTTTCCTATAGTTTGTTTAAATGCTAGTTTTAGAAATAGGAATATTACCACAAAACCTGAAGGAAAGGAGATAGCTGCAAAATCTCTGCACACAATGCTTAGTTCTCAGAAGTAAATCATAAGTGCCATATTGATTCATTTAAGTATAAAGAGTTAGGTGCTACACCCTCGGTAATGCTTTCCTATATAGGAAATGCTAGTTTTAGAGATACGAATGTTAGCACAAAAACTGAAGGAAAGAAGATAGCTGCAAAATCTCTGCACACAATGCTTAGTTCTCAGAAGTAAATCATATGTGCCATGTTGTTTCATTTAGGTTTAAAGAGTTAGGTGCTTTACCCGCTGTCATGCTTTCCAATATAGGAAATGCTAGTTTTAGAGATACGAATGTTAGCACCAAAACTGAAGGAGAGGAGATAGCTGCAAAATCCCTGCACACAATGCTTTATTCTCAGAAGTAAATCATATGTGCCATGTTGTTCCATTTAGGTTTAAAGAGTTAGGTGCTATACCCACGGTAATGCTTTCCTATATAGGAAATGCTAGTTTTAGAGATACGAATGTTAGCACAAAAACTGAAGGAAAGGAGATAGCTGCAAAATCTCTGCACACAATTCTTAGTTCTCAGAAGTAAATCATATGTGCCATGTTGTTTCATTTAGGTTAAAGAGTTAGGTGCTATACCCGCGTTAATGCTTTCATATGTTGTAAATGCTAGTTTTAGACATAGGATTGTTAGCACAAAAACTGAAGGAAAGGAGATAGCTGCAAAAGCTCTGCACAGAATGATTAGTTCTCAGAAGTAAATGATATGTCCCATGTTGTTTCACTTAGGTTTAAAGGGTTAGGTGCTATACCCTCTGTGATGCTTTCCTATACAGGAAATGCAAGTTTTAGAGATACGAATGTTAGCACAAAAACTGAAGGGAAGGAGATAGCTGGAAAATCTCTGCACACAATGCTTAGTTCTCAGAAGTAAATCATATGTGCCATGTTGTTTCATTTAGGTTAAAGAGTTAGGTGCTATACCCGCATTAATGCTTTCATATGTGGTAAATGCTAGTTTTAGACATAGGATTGTTAGCACAAAAACTGAAGGAAAGGAGATAGCTGCAAAAGCTCCGCACAGAATGCTTAGTTCTCAGAAGTAAATGATATGTCCCATGTTGTTTCATTTTGGTTTAAAGGGTTAGGTGCTATACCCTCTGTGGTGCTTTCCTATACAGGAAATGTAAGTTTTAGAGATACGAATGTTAGCACAAAAACTGAAGGGAAGGAGATAGTTGCAAAATCTCTGCACACAATGCTTAGTTCTCAGAAGTAAATCGTATGTGCCATGTTGTTTCATTTAGGTTTGAAGAGTTAGGTGCTATACCTGCGTTAATGCTTTCATATATTGTTAATGCTAGTTTTAGACATAGGAATGTTAGCACAAAACTGAAAGAAAGGAGATAGCTTCAAAATCTCTGCACACAATGCTTAGTTCTCAGAAGTAAATCATATGTGCCATGTTGTTAAATTTCAGTTTAAATATTTATGTGCTATACCCGAGGTAATGCTATCCTATAGTGTATATGCTAGTTTCAGATATAGGTATGTTAGCACAAATACTGACGGAAAGGAGATAGCTGCAAAATCTCTGCACACAATGCTTATTTCTCAGAAGTAAATAGTATTTGCCATGTTGTTTCATTAAAGTTTAAAGAGATAGGTGCTATACCCTCGGTTATGCTTTCCTAATAGGAAATGCTAGTTTTAGACATAGGAATGTCAGCACAAAAACTGAAGGAAAGGAGATAGCTGCAAAAGCTCTGCACAGAATGCTTAGTTCTCAGAAGTAAATGATATGTCCCATGTTGTTTCATTTAGGTTTAAAGGGTTAGGTGCTATACCCTCTGTGATGCTTTCCTATACAGGAAATGCTAGTTTTAGAGATACGAACGTTAGCACAAAAACTGAAGGAAAGGATATAGCTGCAAAATCTCTGCACACAATGCTTAGTTCTCAGAAGTAAATCGTATGTGCCATGTTGTTTCATTTAGGTTTTAAGAGTTAGGTGCTATACCTGCGTTAATGCTTTCATATATTGTAAATGCTAGTTTTAGACATAGGAATGTTAGCACAAAAACTGAAGGAAAGGAGATAGCTTCAAAATCTCTGCACACAATGCTTAGTTCTCAGAAGTAAATCATATGTGCCATGTTGTTTCATTTCAGTGTAAATATTTATGTGCTATACCCGAGGTAATGCTATCCTATAGTGTAAATGCTAGTTTCAGAGATAGGAATGTTAGCACAAATATTGACGGAAAGGAGATAGCTGCAAAATCTCTGCACAGAATGCTTAGTTCTCAGAAGTAAATCATATGTGCCATGTTGTTTCATTTAGGTTTAAAGAGTTAGGTGCTATACCCTTTGTGATGCTTTCCTTTACAGGAAATGCTAGTTTTAGAGATACGAATTTTAGCACAAAAACTGAAGGAAAGGAGATAGCTGCAAAATCTCTGTACACAATGCTTAGTTCTCAAGTGAATCATATGTGCCATGATGTTTCATTTAGGTATAAAGTGTTAGGTGCTATACCCTCGTTTATGCTTTCCTACCATAAAATACTAGTTTTAGAGATACGAATGTTAGCACAAAAACTGAAGGAAAGGACATAGCTGCAAAATCTCTGCACACAATGCTTATTTCTCAAAAGTAAATCATATGTGCCAAGTTGTTTCATTTAGGTTCAAAGAGTTAGGTGCTATACCCTCGGTTATGCTTTCCTATATAGGAAATGCTAGATTTACAGATACGAATGTAAGGACAAAAACTGAAGGAAAGGAGTTAGCAGCAAAATCTCTGCGTACGATGCTTACTTCCGAGAAGTAAATGATATGTGCCATGTTGTTTCCTTTACGTTTAAAGAGTTAGGTGCTATACCGCGGTAAAGCTTTCCTATAGTGTAAATGGTAGTTTTAGACATAGGAATGTTAGCACAAAAACTGAAGGAAAGGAGATAGCTGCAAAATCTCTGCACACAATGCTTAGTTTCAGAAGTAAATCATATGTGCCATGTTGCTTCATTTAGGTTTAAAGAGTTAGGTGCTATACCCTCGGTTATGCTATCCAATAGTGAAAATGCTAGTTTCAGATGTAGGAATGTTAGCAGAAAAACAGAAGGAAAGGAGATAGCTGCAAAATCTCTGCACACAATGCTTAGTTCTCACAAGTAAATCATATGTGCCATGTTTTTTCATTTAGGTTTAAAGAGTTAGGTGCTATACCCTCTGTGATGCTTTCCTTTACAAGAAATGCTAGTTTTAGAGACACTAATGTTAGCAAAAAAACTGAAGGAAAGGGCATAGCTGCAAAATCTCTGCACACAATGCTTAGTTCTCACAAGTAAATCATATGTGCCATCTTGTTTCATTTAGCTTTAAAGTATTAGGTGCTATACCCTCGGTTTTGCTTTCCTACATAGGAAATACTAGTTTTAGAGATACGAATGTTAGCACAAAAAAGGAAGAAAAGGAGATAGCTGCAAAATCTCTGCACACAACGCTTAGTTCTCAGAAGTAAATCATATGTGCCATGTTGTTTCATTTAGGTTTATAGAAATAGGTGCTATACCCTCGGTTATGCTTTCCTATATAGGAAATGCTAGCTTTAGAGATACGAATGTCAGCACAAAAACTGAAGGAAAGGAGATAGCTGAAAAATCTCTGCACACAATGATTAGTTCTCAGCAGTAAATCGTATGTGCCATGTTGTTTCATTTAGGTTTGAAGAGTTAGGTGCTATACCTGCGTTAATGCTTTCATATATTGTAAATGCTAGTTTTAGACATAGGAATGTTAGCACAAAACTTAAAGAAAGGAGATATCTGCAAAATCTCTGCACACAATGCTTAGTTCTCAGAAGTAAATCATATGTGCCATGTTGTTAAATTTCAGTTTAAATATTTAGGTGCTATACCCGAGGTAATGCTATCCTATAGTGTAAATTCTAGTTTCAGATATAGGAATGTTAGCACAAATACTGACGGAAAGGAAATAGCTGCAAAATCTCTGCACACAATGCTTAGTTCTCAGAAGTAAATCATATGTGCCATGTTGTTTCATTTAGGTTTAAATTGTTAGGTGCTATACCCTCGGTTATGCTTTCCTGTATAGGAAATGCTAGTTTTAGAGATACGAATGTCAGCACAAAAACTGAATGAAAGGAGATAGCTGCAAAATCTCTGCACACAACGCTTAGTTCTCAGAAGTAAATCGTATGTGCCATGTTGCTTCATTTAGGTTTAAAGAGATAGGTGCTATACCTGCGTTAATGCTTTCATATATTGTAAATGCTAGTTTTAGACATAGGAATGTTAGCACAAAAACTGAATGAAAGGAGATAGCTGAAAATCTCTGCACACATTCTTAATTCTCAGAAGTAAATCATATGTGCCATGTTGTTTCATTTAGGTTAATGAGTTAGGTGCTATACCCGCGTTAATGCTTTCATATGTTGTAAATGCCAATTTTAGACTTAGGATTGTTAGCACAAAAACTGAAGGAAAGGAGATAGCTGCAAAATCTCTGCACACAATGCTTAGTTCTCAGAAGTAAATCATATGTGCCATGTTGTTTCATTTAGGCTTAAAGAGTTAGGTGCTATACCCTTTGTGATGCTTTCCTTTACAGGAAATGCTAGTTTTAGAGATACGAATTTTAGCACAGAAACTGAAGGAAAGGAGATAGCTGGAACATCTCTGTACACAATGCTTAGTTCTCAAGTGAATCATATGTGCCATGATGTTTCATTTAGGTTTAAAGTGTTAGGTGGTATACCCTCGGTTATGCTTTCCTACCTAGGAAATACTAGTTTTAGAGATAGGAATATTAGCACAAAAACTGAAGGAAAGGACATAGCTGCAAAATCTCTGCACACAATGCTTAGTTCTAAGAAGTAAATCGTATGTGCCATGTTGTTTCATTTAGGTTTAAAGAGATAGGTGCTATACCTGCATTAATGCTTTCATATATTGTAAATGCTAGTTTTAGACATAAGAATGTTAGCACAAAAACTGAAGGAAAGGAGATAGCTGCAAAATCTCTGCACACAATTCTTAGTTCTCAGAAGTAAATCATATGTGCCATGTTGTTTCATTTAGGTTATAGAGTTAGGTGCAATACCCACGTTAATGCTTTCATATGTTGTAAATGCTAGTTTTAGACATAGGATTGTTAGCACAAAAACTGAAGGAAAGGAGATAGCTGCAAAATCTGTACACACAATGCTTAGTTCTCAGAAGTAAATCATATATGCCATGTTGTTTCATTTAGGTTTAAAGAGTTAGATGCTTTACCCTCTGTGATGCTTTCCTATATAAGAAATGCTAGTTTTAGAGATACGAATGTTAGCACAAAAACTGAAGGAAAGGAGATAGCTACAAAAGCTCTGCACAGAATGCTTAGTTCTTGGAAGTAAATGATATGTGCCATGTTGTTTCATTTAGGTTTAAAGAGTTACGTGCTATACCCTCGGTTATGCTTTCCTTTTAGGAAATGTTATTTCTGGAGATACGAATGTTAGCGCAAAAACTGAAGGAAAGGAGAGAGCTGCAAAATCTCTGCACACAATGCTTAGTTCTCAGAAGTCAATCATATGTGCCATGTTGTTTCATTTAGGTTTACAGTGTTAGGTGCTATACCCGCGGTAATACTTTCCTATAGTTTGTTTAAATGCTAGTTTTAGAAATAGGAATATTACCACAAAACCTGAAGGAAAGGAGATAGCTGCAAAATCTCTGCACACAATGCTTAGTTCTCAGAAGTAAATCATATGTGCCATATTGATTCATTTAAGTATAAAGAGTTAGGTGCTACACCCTCGGTAATGCTTTCCTATATAGGAAATGCTAGTTTTAGAGATACGAATGTTAGCACAAAAACTGAAGGAAAGAAGATAGCTGCAAAATCTCTGCACACAATGCTTAGTTCTCAGAAGTAAATCATATGTGCCATGTTGTTTCATTTAGGTTTAAAGAGTTAGGTGCTTTACCCGCTGTCATGCTTTCCAATATAGGAAATGCTAGTTGTAGAGATACGAATGTTAGTACCAAAACTGAAGGAAAGGAGATAGCTGCAAAATCTCTGCACACAATTCTTAGTTCTCAGAAGTAAATCATATGTGCCATGTTGTTTCATTTAGGTTAAAGAGTTAGGTGCTATACCCGCGTTAATGCTTAGTTCTGAGAAGTAAATCATATGTGCCATGTTGTTTCATTTAGGTTTAAAGAGTTAGGTGCTATACCAGCGTTATTCTTTCCTGTATAGGAAATGCTAGTTCTGGAGGTACGAATGTTAGCACAAAAACTGAAGGAAAGGAATTAGCTGAAAAATCCCTGCACACAATGCTTAGTTCTCAGAGGAAAATCATATGTGCCATGTTGTTTCATTTATGTTTAAACAGTTAGGTGCCATACCAGCGGTAATGCTTTCCTATAGTATAAAGGCAAGTTTTAGACATAGGAATGTTAGCACAAAAACTGAAGGAAAGGAGATAGCTGCAAAATCTCTGCACACAATGCTTACTTATCAAAAGTGAATCATATGTGCCATGTTGTTTTATTTAGGTTTAAGAGTTAGGTGCTATACCCTAGGTTATGCTTTCCTCTGTAGGAAATGCTAGTTTTAGAGATACGAATGTTAGCACAAAAACTGAAGGAAAGGAGACAGCTGCAAAATCTCTGCACACAATGCTTAGTTCTCAGAAGTAAATCATATGTGCCATGTTGTTTCATATAGGTTTAAACAGTTAGGTGCTATACCAGCAGTAATGCCTTCCTATAGTATAAATGCTAGTTTTAGACATAGGTATGTTAGCACAAAAACTGAAGGAAAGGAGATAGCTGCAAAATCTCTGCAGACAATGCTTAGGTCTCAGAAGTAAATCATATGTGCCATGTTGTTTCAGTTAGGTTTAAAGAGTTAGGTGCTATACCCTCGGTTACGCTATCCTATAGTGTAAATGCTAGTTTCAGATGTAGGAATGTTAGCACAAAAACTGAAGGAAACGAGATAGCTGCAAAATTTCTGCACACAATGCTTAGTTCTCAGAAGTAAATCATATGTGCCATGTTCTTTCATTTTGGTTTAAAGATTTAGGTGCGATACCCTCGGTTATGCTTTCCTGTATAGGAAATGCTAGTTCTGGAGATACGAAAGTTAGCACAAAAACTGAAGGAAAGGAGATAGCTGCAAAATCTCTGCACACAATGCTTAGTTCTCAGAAGTAAATCATATATGCCATGTTGTTTCATTTATGTTTAAAGAGTTAGGTGCCATACCCGCGGTAATACTTTCATATAGTGTAAATGCTAGTTTTAGACATATGAATGTTAGCAAAAAAACTGAAGTAAAGGAGATAGCTGCAAAATCTCTGCACACAATGCATAGTTCTCAGAAGTAAATCATATGTGCCATGTTGTTTCATTTAGGTTAGGAAGTTACGTGCTCTACCCTCGGTTATGCTTTCCTATATAGGAAATGCTACTTTTAGAGATACGAATGTTAGCACAAAAACTGAAGGAAAGGAGACAGCTGCAAAATCTCTGCACACAATGCTTAGTTCTCAGAAGTAAATCATATGTGCCATGTTGTTGCATTTAGGTTCAAAGAGTTAGGTGCTATACCAGCGGTAATGCCTTCCTATAGTGTAAATGCTAGCTTTAGACTTAGGAATGTTAGCACAAATACTGAAGGAAAGGAAATAGCTGCAAAATCACTGCACACAATGCTTAGTTCTCAAAAGAAAATCATAGGGGCCATGTTGTTTCAGTTAGGTTAAAGAGTTAGGTGCTATACCCTCGGTTACGCTATCCTATAGGGTAAATGCTAGTTTCAGATGTAGGAATGTTAGCACAAAAACTGAAGGAAAGGAGATAGCTGCAAAATCTCTGCACACAATGATTAGTTCTCAGAAGTAAATCATATGTGCAATGTTCTTTCATTTAGGTTTAAAGATTTAGGTGCGATACCCTCGGGTATGCGTTCCTGTATAGGAAATGCTAGTTCTGGAGATACGAATGTTAGCACAAAAACTGAAGGAAAGGAGATAGCTGCAAAATCTCTGCACACAATGCTTAGTTCTCAGAAGTAAATCGTATGTGCCATGTTGCTTCATTTAGGTTTAAAGAGATAGGTGCTATACCTGCGTTAATGCTTTCATATATTGTAAATGCTAGTTTTAGACACAGGAATGTTAACACAAAAACTGAATGAAAGGAGATAGCTGCAAAATCTCTGCACACATTCTTAATTCTCAGAAGTAAATCATATGTGCCATGTTGTTTCATTTAGGTTAAAGAGATAGGTGCTATACCCGCGTTAATGCTTTCATATGTTGTAAATGCAAATTTTACACATAGGATTGTTAGCACAAAAACTGAAGGAAAGGAGATAGCTGCAAAATCTCTGCAAACAATGCTTAGTTCTCAGAAGTAAATCATATGTGCCATGTTGTTTCATTTAGGTTTAAAGAGTTATGTGCTTTACCCTCTGTGATGCTTTCCTATATAGGAAATGCTAGTTTTAGGGATACGAATGTTAGCACAAAAACTGAAGGAAAGGAGATAGCTGCAAAATCTCTGCACACAATGCTTAGTTCTCAGAAGTAAATAATATGTGCCATGTTGTTTCATTTAGGTTTAAAGAGTTATGTGCTATACCCTCTGTGATGCTTTCCTTTACAGGAAATGCTCGTTTTAGAGATACGAATGTCAGCACAAAAACTGAAGGAAAGGAGATAGCTGCAAAAGCTCTGCACAGAATGCTTTGTTCTCAGAAGTAAATCATATGTGCCATGTTGTTTCATTTAGGTTTAAAGAGTTAGGTGCTTTACCCTCTGTGCTGCTTTCCTATATAGGAAATGCTAGTTTTAGAGATACGAATGTTAGCACAAAAACTGAAGGAAAGGAGATAGCTGAAAATCTCTGCACACAATGCTTAGTTCTCAGAAGTAAATCGTATGTGCCATGTTGTTTCATTTAGGTTTGAAGAGTTAGGTGGTATACCTGCGTTAATGCTTTCATATATTGTAAATGCTAGTTTTAGACATAGGAATGCTAGCACAAAAACTGAAGGAAAGGAGATAGCTTCAAAATCTCTGCACACAATGCTTAGTTCTCAGAAGTAAATCATATGTGCCATGTTGTTAAATTTCAGTTTAAATATTTATGTGCTATACCCGAGGTAATGCTATCCTATAGTGTAAATTCTAGTTTCAGATATAGGAATGTTAGCACAAATACTGACGGAAAGGAGATAGCTGCAAAATCTCTGCACACAATGCTTAGTTCTCAGAAGTAAATCATATGTGCCATGTTGTTTCATTTAGGTTTAAAGAGTTAGGTGCTATACCCTTTGTGATGCTTTCCTTTACAGGAAATGCTAGAGATATGAATGTTAGCACAAAAACTGAAGGAAAGGAGATAGCTGCAAAATCTCTGTACACAATGCTTAGTTCTCACAAGTAAATCATATGTGCCATGATGTTTCATTTAGGTTTAAAGTGTTAGGTGCTATATCCTCGGTTATGCTTTCCTACCTAAGAAATACTAGTTTTAGAGATACGAATGTTAGCACAAAAACTGAAGGAAAGGACATAGCTGCAAAATCTCTGCACACAATGCTTAGTTGTCAGAAGTAAATCGTTTTTGCCATGTTGTTTCATTTAGGTTTAAAGAGATAGGTGCTATACCTGCGTTAATGCCTTCATATATTGTAAATGCTAGTTTTAGACATAGGAATGTTAGCACAAAAACTGAAGGAAAGGAGAAAGCTGCAAAATCTCTGCACACAATTCTTAGTTCTCAGAAGTAAATCATATGTGCCATGTTGTTTCATTTAGGTTGAAGAGTTAGGTGCTATATACGCGTTAATGCTTTCATATGTTGTAAATGCTAGTTTTAGACATAGGATTGTTAGCACAAAAACTGAAGGAAAGGAGATAGCTGCAAAATCTCTGCACACAATGCTTAGTTCTAAGAAGTAAATCATATGTGCCATGTTGTTTCATTTAGGTTTAAAGAGTTATGTGCTATACCCTCTGTGATGCTTTCCTATACAGGAAATGCTAGTTTTAGAGATAAGAATGTTAGCACAAAAACTGAAGGAAGGAGATAGGTGCAAAATCTCTGCACACAATGCTTAGTTCTCAGAAAAAAATCATATGTGCCATGTTGTTTCATTTAGGTTTAAAGAGTTAGGTGCTATACCCTCGGTTATGCTTTCCTGTTTAGGAAATGCTACTTCTGGAGATACGAATGCTAGCGCAAAAACTGAAGGAAAGGAGATAGCTGCGAAATCTCTGCACACAATGCTTAGTTCTCAGAAGTAAATCATATGTGCCATGTTGTTTCATTTAGGTTTACAGAGTTAGGTGCTATACCCACGGTAATGCTTTCCTATAGCGTGTTTAAATGCTAGTTTTAGAAATAGGAATATTACCACAAAACCTGAAGGAATGGAGATAGCTCCAAAATCTCTGAACACAATGCTTAGTTCTCAGAAGTAAATCATATGTGCCATATTGATTCATTTAAGTTTAAAGAGTTAGGTGATACACCCTCGGTAATGCTTTCCTATATAGGAAATGCCAGTTTTAGAGATACGAATGTTAGCACAAAAACTAAAGGAAAAAAGATAGCTGCAAAATCTCTGCACACAATGCTTAGTTCTCAGAAGTAAATCATATGTGCCATGTTGTTTCATTTAGGTTTAAAGAGTTAGGTGCTTTACCCTCTGTCATGCTTTCCAATATAGGAAATGCTAGTTTTAGAGATACGAATGTTAGCACCAAAACTGAAGGAGAAGAGATAGGTGGAAAGTCTCTGCACGCAATGCTTAGTTCTCAGAAGTAAATCATATGCGCCATGTTGTTTCATTTAGGTTTAAAGAGTTAGGTGCTATACCCGCGGTAATGCTTTCCTATATTGTAAATGCTAGTTTTAGATATAAGAATGATAGCACAAAAACTGAATGAAAGGAGATAGCTGCGAAATCTCTGCACACAATGCTTTATTCTCAGAAGTAAATCATATGTGCCATGTTGTTCCATTTAGGTTTAAAGAGTTAGGTGCTATACCCACGGTAATGCTTTCCTATATAGGAAATGCTAGTTTTAGAGATATGAATGTTAGCACAAAAACTGAAGGAAAGGAGATAGCTGCAAAATCTCTGCACACAATGCTTAGGTCTCAGAAGTAAATCATATGTGCCATGTTGTTTAATTTAGTTTCAAAGAGTTAGGTGCTATACCCTCGGTTATGCCTTCCTATATAGGAAATGCTAGAGTTACAGATACTAATGTTAGCACAAAAACTGAAGGAAAGTAGATAGCTGCAAAATCTCTGCACACAATGCTTTGTTCTCAGACGTAAATCATATGTGCCATGTTGTTTCATTTAGGTTTAGAGAGTTAGGTGCTAAGCCCGCGTTATTGCTTTCCTATACTGTAAATGCTAGTTTTAGACATAGGAATGTTAGCACAAAAATTGAAGGAATGGAGATCGCTGCAAAATCTACACACAATGCTTAGTTCTCAGAAGTAAATCATATGTGCCATGTTGTTTCATTTAGGTTTAAACAGTTAGGTGCTATACCCTTTGTGATGCTTTCCTTTACAGGAAATGCTAGTTTTAGAGATACGAATTTTAGCACAAAAACTGAAGGAAAGGAGATAGCTGCAAAATCTCTGTACACAATGCTTAGTTCTCAAGTGAATCATATGTGCCATGATGTTTCATTTAGGTTCAAAGAGTTAGGTGCTATACCCTCGGTTATGCTTTCCTATATAGGAAATGCTAGATTTACAGATACGAATGTTAGCACAAAAACTGAAGGAAAGGAGTTAGCAGCAAAATCTCTGCGAACGATGCTTACTTCCGAGAAGTAAATGATATGTGCCATGTTGTTTCCTTTAGGTTTAAAGAGTTAGGTGCTATACCGCGGTAAAGCTTTCCTATAGTGTAAATGCTAGTTTTAGACATAGGAATGTTAGCACAAAAACTGAAGGAAAGGAGATAGCTGCAAAATCTCTGCACACAATGCTTAGTTCTCAGAAGTAAATCATATGTGCCATGTTGTTTCATTTAGGTTTAAAGAGTTAGGTGCTATACCCTCGGTTATGCTATCCAATAGTGAAAATGCTAGGTTCAGATGTAGGAATGTGAGCACAAAAACAGAAGGAAAGGAGATAACTGCAAAATCTCTGCACACAATGCTTAGTTCTCACAAGTAAATCATATGTGCCATGTTTTTTCATTTAGGTTTAAAGAGTTAGTTGCTATACCCTCTGTGATGCTTTCCTTTACAAGAAATGCTAGTTTTAGAGATACTAATGTTAGCAAAAAAACTGAAGGAAATGACATAGCTGCAAAATCTCTGCACACAATGCTTAGTTCTCACAAGTAAATCATATGTGCCATCTTGTTTCATTTAGGTTTAAAATATTAGGTGCTATACCCTCGGTTTTGCTTTCCTACATAGGAAATACTAGTTTTAGAGATACGAATGTTAGCACAAAAAAGGAAGAAAAGGAGATAGCTGAAAAATCTCTGCACACAACGCTTAGATCTCAGAAGTAAATCATATGTGCCATGTTGTTTCATTTAGGTTTATAGAAATAGGTGCTATACCCTCGGTTATGCTTTCCTATATAGGAAATGCTAGCTTTAGAGATACGAATGTCAGCACAAAAACTGAAGGAAAGGAGATAGCTGCAAAATCTCTGCACACAATGATTAGTTCTCAGCAGTAAATCGTATGTGCCATGTTGTTTCATTTAGGTTTAAAGAGTTAGGTGCTATACCTGCCTTAATGCTTTCATATATTGTAAATGCTAGTTTTAGACATAGGAATGTTAGCACAAAAACTGAAGGAAAGGAGAAAGCTACAAAATCTCTGCACACAATGCTTAGTTCTCAGAAGTAAATCATATGTGCCATGTTGTTTCATTTAGGTTTAAAGACTTAGGTGCTATACCCTCGGTAATGCTTTCCTATGTAGGAAATGCTAGTTTTAGAGATACGAATGTTAGCACAAAAACTGAAGGAAAGGAGATAAGTGCAAAATCTCTGCACACAATGCTTAGTTCTCAGAAGTAAATCATATGTGCCATGTTGTTTCATTTAGGTTAAAGTGTTAGGTGCTATACCCCCGTTAATGCTTTCATATGTTCTAAATGCTAGTTTTAGACATAGGATTGTTAGCACAAAACTGAAGGAGAGGAGATAGCTGCAAAAACTCTGCACATAATGCTTAGTTCTCAGAAATAAATCATATATGCCATGTTGTTTCATTTAAGTTTAAAGAGTTTATACTTTTCTGTAGTGTAAATGATAGTTTTAGAAATAGGAATATTAGCACAAAACCTAAAGGAAAGGAGATAGCTGCAAAATCTCTGCACACAATGCTTAGTTCTTAGAAGTAAATCATATGTGCCATGTTGTTTCATTTAGGTTTAAAGAGTTAGGTGATATACCCTCGGTTATGCTTTCCTATATAGGAAATACTAGTTTTAGAGATAGGAATGTTAGCACAAAAACTGAAGGAAAGGAGATAGCTGCAAAATCTCTGCACACAATTCTTAGTTCTCAGAAGTAAATCATATGTGCCATGTTGTTTCATTTAGGTTTAAAGAGTTATGTGCTATAACCTCGGTAATGCTTTCCTACGTAGGAAATGCTAGTTTTAGAGATACGAATGTTAGCACAAAAACTGAAGGAAAGGAGATAGCTGCAAAAGCTCTGCACAGAATGCTTAGTTCTCAGAAGTAAATCATATGTGCCATGTTGTTTCATTTAGGTTTAAAGAGTTAGGTGCTTTACCCTCTCTGATGCTTTCCTACATATGAAATGCTAGTTTTAGAGATACGAATGTTAGCACAAAAACTGAAGGAAAGGAGATAGCTGAAAATCTCTGCGACAATGCTTAGTTCTCAGAAGTAAATCATATGTGCCATGTTGTTTCATTTAGGTTTAAACCGTTATGTGCTATACCCGCAGTAATGCTTTCCTATAGTGTAAATGCAAGTTTTAGACTTAGGTATGTTAGTACAAAAACTGAAGAAAAGGTGATAGCTGCAAAATCTCTGCACACAATGCTTAGTTGTCAGAAGTAAATCACATATGCCATGCTGTTTTATTTAGGTTTAAGAGTTAGGTGCTATACCCTCGGTTATGGTTTCCTATATAGGAAATGAAGTTTTAGAGATACGAATGTTAGCACAAAAACTGAAGGAAAGGAGATAGCTGCAAAATCTCTGCACACAATGCTTAGTTCTCAGAAGTAAATCATATGTGCCATGTTCTCTCATTTAGGTTTAAAAATTTAGGTGCGTTACCCTCGGGTATGCTTTCCTGTATAGGAAATTCTAGATCTGGAGAAACGAATGTTAGCACAAAAACTGAAGGAAAGGAGATAGCTGCAAAATCTCTGCACACAATGCTTAGTTCTCAGAAGTAAATGATATGTGCCATGTTGTTTCATTTAGGTTAAAAGTGTTAGGTGCTATACCTGCACTATTGCTTTCCTATAGTGTAAATGCTAGTTTTCGACATAGGAATGTAAGCACAAAAACTGAAGGAAAGGAGATAGCTGCAAAATCTCTGCAAACAATGCGTAGTTCTCAGAAGTAAATCATATGTGCCATGTTATTTCATTTAGGTTTAAAGAGTTTTGTGCTATACCCTGGGTTATTCTTTCCTGTATAGGAAATGCTAGTTCTGAGATACTAATGTTAGCACAAAAACTGAAGGAAAGGAGATAGCTGCAAAATCTCTGCACACAATGTTTAGTTCTCAGAAGTAAATCATATGTGCCATGTTGTTTCATTTAGTTTTAAAAAGTTACGTGCTATACCCTCGGTTATGCTTTCCTATATAGGAAATGCTACTTTTAGAGATACGAATGTTAGCACAAAAACTGAAGGAAAGATGATAGCTGCAAAATCTCTGAACACAATGCTTAGTTCTCAGAAGTAAATCATACGTGCCATGCTGTTTCATTTAGGTTTAAAGAGTTAGGTGCTATACCCTCTGTTATGCTTTCCTATGTAGGAAATGCTAGTTTAAGAGATACGAATGTTAGCACAAAAACTGAAGGAAAGGAGACAGCTGCAAAATCTCTGCACACAATGCTTAGTTCTCAGAAGTAAATCATATGTGCCATGTTATTTCATTTAGGTTTAAAGAGTTAGGTGCTATACCCGCGGTAATGCTTTCCTATAGTGTAAATGCCAGTTTTAGACATAGGAATGTAAGCACAAAAACTGAAGGAAAGGAGATAGCTGCAAAATCTCTGCACACAATGCTTAGTTCTCAGAAGTAATTCATATGTGCTATGCGGTTTTATTTAGGTTTAAGAGTTAGGTCCTTTACCCTTGGTTATGCTTTCCTATATAGGAAATGCTAGTTTTAGAGATAAGAATGTTAGCACAAAAACTGAAGGAAAGGGGATAGCTGCAAAATCTCTGCACACAATGCTTAGTTCTCAGAAGTATATCATATGTGCCACGTTGTTTCATTTAGGTTTAAAGATTTAAGTGCTATGCCCTCGTTTATGCTTCACTGTATAGGAAATGCTAGTTCTGGAGATACGAATGTTAGCACAAAAACTGAAGGAAAGGAGGTAGCTGCAAAATCTCTGCACACAATGCTTAGTTCTCAGAAGTAAATCATATGTGCCATGTTGTTTCATTTAGGTTTAAACAGTTAGGTGCTATAGCAGCGGTAATGCCTTCCTATAGTGTAAATGATAGCTTTAGACATAGGAATGTTAGCACAAAAACTGAAGGAAAGGAGATAGCTGCAAAATCTCTGCACACAATGCTTAGTTCTCAGAAGAAAATCATATGTGCCATGTTGTTTCAGTTAGGTTAAAGAGTTGGTGCTATACCCTCGGTTACGCTATCCTATAGTGTAAATGCTAGTTTCAGATGTAGGAATGTTAGCACAAAAACTGAAGGAAAGGAGATAGCTGCAAAATCTCTGCACACAATGCTTGGTTCTCAGAAGTAAATCATATATGCCATGTTGTGTCATTTAGGTTTAAAGAGTTAGGTGCTATACCCGCGGTAATGCTGTCCTGTAGTGTAAACGCTGGTTTTAGACATAGGAATGTTAGCACAAAAACTGAAGGAAAGGAGATAGCTGCAAAATCTCTTGACACCATGTGTAGTTCTCAGAAGTAAATCATATGTGCCATGTTGTTTCATTTAGGTTTAAAAAGTTACGTGCTATACCCTCGGTTATGCTTTCCCCTTATAGGAAATGCTACTTTTAGAGATACGACTGTTAGCACAAAAACTGAAGGAAAGGAGATAGTTGCAAAATCTCTGCACAGAATGCTTAGTTCACAGAAGTAAATCATATATACCATGTTGTTTCATTTAGGTTTAAAGAGTTAGGTGCTATACATGCGGTAATGCTTTCATATAGTGTAAAAGCTTGTTTTAGACAAAGGAATGTAGGCAAAAAAATTAAGGAAAGGAGAAAGCAGCAAAATCCCTGCACACAGTGCTTAGTTCTCAGAAGTTAATGATATGTGCCATGTTGTTTCATTTAGGTTTAAAGAGTTAGGTGCTAAACCCGCGGTAATGCTATCCTATAGTGTAAAAGCTAGTTTCAGATATAGGAATGTTAGCACAAAAACTGAAGGAAAGGAGATAGCTGCAAAATCTCTGCACACATGGCTTAGTTCTCAGAAGTAAATCATACGTGCTATGCTGTTTTATTTAGGTTTAAGAGTTAGGTCATATACCCTCGGTTATGCTTTCCTATATAGGAAATGCTTGTTTTAGAGATACGAATGTTAGCACAATAACTGAAGGAAAGGAGATAGCAGCAAACTCTCTGCACACAATGCTTAGTTCTCAGAAGTATATCACATGTTCCATGTTGTTTCATTTAGGTTTAAAGAGTTAGGTGCTATTTCCTCGGTTATGCCTTCCTGTATAGGAAAAGCTAGTTATGTAGATACGAATGTTAGCAGAAAAACTGAAGGAAAGGAGATAGCTGCAAAATCTTTGCAGACAATGCTTAGTTCTCAGAGGTAAATCATATGTGCCATGTTGTTTCATTTAGGTTTAAAGAGTTAGGTGCTATTCCCTCAGTTATGCTTTCCTATATAGGAAATGCTAGTTCTGGAGATAGGAATGTTAGCACAAAAACTGAAGGAAAGCAGATAGCTGCATAATCTCTGCACAGAATGCTTAGTTCTCAGAGGTAAATCATATGTGCCATGTTGTTTCATTTAGGTTTAAAGAGTTAGGTGCTATTCCCTCAGTTATGCTTTCCTGTATAGGAAATTCTAGTTCTGGAGATACGAATGTTAGCACAAAAACTGAAGGAAAGGAGGTAGCTGCAAAATCTCTGCACACAATGCTTAGTTCTCCAAAGTAAATCATATGTGCCATGTTTTTTCATTTAGGTTTAAAGAGTTAGGTGCTATACCAGCGGTAATGCTTTCCTATAGAGTAAATGCTAGTTTTAGACATATGAATGTTATCACAAACACTGAAGGAATGGAAATAGCTGCAAAATCTCTGCACACAATGCTTAGTTCTCAGAAGGAAATCATATGTGCCATGTGGTTTCATTTAGGTTTAAAGAGTTAGGTGCTATACCCGCAGAAATGCTTTCCTATAGTGTAAATGCTAGTTTCAGATATAGGAATGTTAGCACAAAAAACTGAAGGAAAGGGGATAGCTGCAAAATCTCTGCACACAATGCTTAGTTCTCAGAAGTAAATCATATGTGCCATCTTGTTTCATTTAGGTTTAAAGAGTTAGGTGCTATACCCGCGGTAATGCTATCCTATAGTGTAAAAGCTAGTTTCAGATATAGGAATTTTAGCACCAAAACTGAAGGAAAGGAGATAGCTGCAAAATCTCTGCACACAATGCTTAGTTCTCAGAAGTAAATCATATGTGCCATGTTGTTTCATTTAGGTTTAAAGAGTTCGGTGCTATACCCGCGGTAATGCTATCCTATACTCTAAATCTAGTTTCAGATATAGGTTTGTTAGCACAAAAACTAAAGGAAAGGAGATAGCTGCAAAATCTCTTCATACAATGTTTAGATCTTAGAAGTAAATCATATGTGCCATGTGGTTTCATTTAGGTTTAAAGAGTTAGGTGCTATACCCGCGGAAATGCTTTCCTATATAGGAAAAGCTACTTTTATAGATACGAATGTTAGCACAAAAACTGAAGGAAAGGAGATAGCTGTAAAATCTCTGCACACAATGCTTAGTTCTCCGAAGTAAATCATATGTGCCAAGTTGTTTAATTTAGGTTTAAAGAGTTACGTGCTATACCCTCGGTTATGCTTTCCTGTATAGGAAATGCTAGTTCTGGAGATGCGAATGTTAGCACAAAAACTGAAGGAAAGGAGATAGCTGCAAAATCTCTGCACACAATGCTTCGTTCAAAAGTAAATCATATGTGCCATGTTGTTTCATTTAGGTTTATAGAGTTAGGTGCTATACCCTCGGTTATGCTTTCCTATGTAGGAAATGCTAATTTAGAGATACGAATGTGAGCACAAAAACTGAAGAAACGGAGATAGCTGCAAAATCTCTGCACACAATGCTTAGTTCTCCGAAGTAAATCATATGTGCCATGTTCTTTCATTTAGGTTTAAAGAATTAGGTGCGATACCCTCGGTTATGCTTTCCTGTATAGGAAATTCTAGTTCTGGAGATACGAATGTTAGCACAAAAACTGAAGGAAAGGAGATAGCTGCAAAATCTCTGCACACAATGCTTAGTTCTCAGAAGTAAATCATATGTGCCATGTTGTTTCATTTAGGTTTAAACCGTTAGGTGCTATACCCACAGTAATGCTTTCCTATAGTGTAAATGCAAGTTTTAGACATAGGAATGTTAGCACAAAAACTGAAGAAAAGGAGATAGCTGCAAAATCTCTGCACACAATGCTTAGTTGTCAGAAGTAAATCACATATGCCATGCTGTTTTATTTAGGTTTAAGAGTTAGGTGCTCTACCCTCGGTTATGGTTTCCTATATAGGAAATGAAGTTTTAGAGATACGAATGTTAGCACAAAAACTGAAGGAAAGGAGATAGCTGCAAAATCTCTGCACACAATGCTTAGTTCTCAGAAGTAAATCATATGTGCCATGTTCTCTCATTTAGGTTTAAAAATTTAGGTGCGTTACCCTCGGGTATGCTTTCCTGTATAGGAAATTCTAGATCTGGAGAAACGAATGTTAGGACAAAAACTGAAGGGAAGGAGATAGCTGCAAAATCTCGGCACACAATGCTTAGTTCTCAAAAGTAAATCATATGTGCCATGTTGTTTCATTTAGGTTTAAAGAGTTAGGTGCTATACCCACGGTAATGCTTTCCTATAGTTTAAAGGCTAGTTTTAGACATAGGAATGTTAGCACAAAAACTGAAGGAAAGAAGATAGCTGCAAAATCTCTGCACACAATGCTTAGTTCTCAGAAGTAAATGATATGTGCCATGTTGTTTCATTTAGGTTAAAATTGTTAGGTGCTATACCCGCAGTAATGCTTTCCTATAGTGTAAATGCTAGTTTTAGACATAGGAATGTTAGCACAAAAACTGAAGAAAAGGAGATAGGTGCAAAATCTCTGCACACAATGCTTAGTTATCAGAAGTAAATAATATGTGCCTTGCTGTTTTATTTAGGTTTAAGAGTTAGGTGCTATACACTCGGTTATGCTTTCCTATGTAGGAAATGCTAGTTTTAGAGATACGAATGTTAGCAAAAAAACTGAAGGAAAGGAGACAGCTGCAAAATCTTTGAACACAGTGCTTAGTTCTCAGAATTGATTCATATGTGCCATGTTGTTTCATTTAGGTTTAAAGAGTTACGTGCTATACCCTGGTTATGCTTTCCTATATAGGAAATGATAGTTCTGGAGACACGAATATTACCACAAAAACTGAAGTAAAGGAGATAGCTGCAAAATCTCTGAACACAATGCTTAGTTCTCAGAAGTAAATTATATGTGCCATGTTGTTTCATTTAGGTTTAAAGAGTTAGGTGCTATAACAGCGGTAATGCCTTCCTATAGTGTAAATGCTAGTTTTAGACATAGGAATGTTAGCACAAAAAATGAAGGAAAGGAGATAGCTGCAAAATCTCTGCAGACAATGCCTAGTTCTTAGAAGTAAATCATATGGGCCATGTTCATTCATTTAGGATTAAAGATTTAGGTGCGATACCCTCGGTTATGCTTTCCTGTATAGGAAATGCTAGTTCTGGAGATACGAATGTTAGCACAAAAACTGAAGGAAAGGAGAAAGCTGCAAAATCTCTGCACACAATGCTTGGTTCTCAGAAGAAATTCATATGTGCCATGCTGTTTCATTTAGGTTTAAAGATTTAGGTGCTATACCCGCGGTAATGCTTTCCTATAGTGTAAATGCTGGTTTTAGACAAAGGAATGTTAGCACAAAAACTGAAGGAAAGGAGATAGCTGCAATATCTCTGCACACAATGTTTAGATCTCAGAAGTAAATCATATGTGCCATGTTGTTTCATTTAGTTTTAAAAAGTTACGTGCTATACCCTCGGTTATGCTTTCCTATATAGGAAATGCTACTTTTAGAGATACGAATGTTAGCACAAAAACTGAAGGAAAGGAGATAGCTGCAAAATCTCTGAACACAATGCTTAGTTCTCAGAAGTAAATCATACATGCCATGCTGTTTCATTTAGGTTTAAAGAGTTAGGTGCTATACCCTCTGTTATGCTTTCCTATGTAGGAAATGCTAGTTTTAGAGATACGAATGTTAGCACAAAAACTGAAGGAGAGGAGACAGCTGCAAAATCTCTGCACACAATGCTTAGTTCTCAGAAGTAAATCATATATGCCATGTTGTGTCATTTAGGTTAAAGAGTTAGGTGCTATACCCGCGGTAATGCTGTCCTGTAGTGTAAACGCTGGTTTTAGACATAGGAATGTTAGCACAAAAACTGAAGGAAAGGAGATAGCTGCAAAATCTCTGCACACAATGCTTACTTCTAAAAAGTGAATCATATGTGCCATGTTGTTTTATTTAGGTTTAAGAGTTAGGTGCTATACCCTAGGTTATGCTTTCCTATGTAGGAAATGCTAGTTTTAGAGATACGAATGTTAGGACAAAAACTGAAGGAAAGGAGACAGCTGAAAAATCTCCGCACACAATGCTTAGTTCTCAGAAGTAAATCATATGTGCCATGTTGCTTCATATAGGTTTAAACAGTTAGGTGCTATACCAGCAGTAATGCCTTCCTATAGTATAAAGGCTAGTTTTAGACATAGGTATGTCAGCACAAAAACTGAAGGAAAGGAGATAGCTGCAAAATATCTGCAGGCAGTGCTTAGTTCTCAGAAGTAAATCATATGTGCCATGTTGTTTCAGTTAGCTTTAAAGAGTTATGTGCTACACCCTCGGTTACGCTATCCTATAGTGTAAATGCTAGTTTCAGATGTAGGAATGTTAGCACAAAAACTGAAGGAAAGGAGATAGCTGCAAAATTTCTGCACACAATGCTTAGTTCTCAGAAGTAAATCATATGTGCCATGTTCTTTCATTTAGGTTTAAAGATTTAGGTGCGATACCCTCGGTTATGCTTTCCTGTATAGGAAATGCTAGTTGTGGAGATACGAATGTTAGCACAAAAACTGAAGGAAAGGAGATAGCTGCAAAATCTCTGCAGACAATGCTTAGTTCTCAGAAGTAAATCATATATGCCATGTTGTTTCATTTATGATTAAAGAGTTAGGTGCCATACCCGCGGTAATGCTTTCCTATAGTGTAAATGCTGGTTTTAGACATAGGAATGTTAGCAAAAAAACTGAAGTAAAGGAGATAGCTGCAAAATCTCTGCACACAACGCATAGTTCTCAGAAGTAAATCATATGTGCCATGTTGTTTCATTTAGGTTAAGAAGTTACGTGCTCTACCCTCTGTGCTGCTTTCCTATATAGGAAATGCTACTTTTAGAGATACGAATGTTAGCACAAAAACTGAAGGAAAGGAGATAGCTGCAAAATCTCTGCGCATAATGCTTAGTTCTGAGAAGTAAATCATATGTGCCATGTTGTTTCATTTAGGTTTAAAGAGTTAGGTGCTATTCCAGCGGTTATTCTTTCCTGTATAGGAAATGCTAGATCTGGAGGTACGAATGTTAGCACAAAAACTGAAGGAAAGGAGATAGCTGCAAAATCTCTGCACACAATGCTTAGTTCTCAGAAGTAAATCATATGTGCCATGTTGTTTCATTTAGGTTTAAAGAGTTAGGTGCTATACACTCGGTTATGCTTTCCTATATAGGAAATGCTACTTTTAGAGATACGAGTGTTAGCACAAAAACTGAAGGAAAGGAGATACCTGCAAAATCTCTGCACACAATGCTTAGTTCTCAGAAGTAAATCATATGTGCCATGTTGTTTCATTTAGGTTTAAACAGTTAGGTGCTATACTCGCGGTAATGCTTTCCGATAGTGTAAATGCAAGTTGTAGACATAGGAATGTTAGCACAAAAATTGAAGGAAAGGAGATAGCTACAAAATCTCTGCACACAATGCTTAGTTCTCAGAAGTAAATCTTATGTGCCATGTTGTTTCAGTTAGGTTTAAAGAGTTAGGTCCTATACCTTCGGTTATGCTATCCTATAGTGTGAATGCTAGATTCAGATGTAGGAATGTTATCACAAAAACTGAAGGAAAGGAGATAGCTGCAAAATCTCTGCACACAATGCTTACTTCTCAGAAGAACATCATATGTGCCATGTACTTTCATTCATGTTTAAAGATTTAGGTGCGATACCCTCGGTTATGCTTTCCTGCATAGGAAATGCTAGTTCTAGAGATACGAATGTTAGCTCAAAAACTGAAGGAAAGTAGATAGCTGCAAAATCTCTGCAAACAATGCTTAGTTCTCAGAAGTAAATATATATGCCATATTGTTTCATTTAGGTTTAAAGAGTTAGGTGCTATACCCGCGGTAATGCTTTCCTATAGTGTGAATGCTAGTTTTAGACATAGGAATGTTAGCACAAAACCTGAAGGAAAGGAGATAGCTGCAAAATCTCTGCACACAATGCTTAGTTCTCAGAAGTAAATCAATAGTGCCATGTTGTTTCATTTAAGTTTAAATATTTAGGTGCTATACCCTCGTTTATGCTTTCCTATATAGAAAATAGTTGTTTTAGTGATACAAATGTTCGCACAAAAACTGAAGGAAAGGAGATAGCTGCAAAATCTCTGCACACAATGCTTAGTTCTCAGAAGTAAATCATATGTGCCATGTTGTTTCATTTAGGTTTAAAGAGTTAGGTGCTATACCCTAGGTTATGCTTTCCTATATAGTAAAAGCTAGTTTTAGAGATAGCGAATCTTAGCACAAAAACGGAAGGAAAGGAGATAGCTGCAAAATCTCTGCACACAATGCTTAGTTCTCCGAAGTAAATCATATGTGCAATGTTGTTTCATTTAGGTTTAAAAAGTTAGGTGCTATACCCGCGGTAATGCTTTCCTATAATGTAAATGGTAGTTTTAGACATATGAAAGTTAGCACAAAAACTGAAGGAAAGGAGATAGATGCAAAATCTCTACACACAATGGTTAGTTCTCAGAGGGAATCATATGTGCCATGTTGTTTCATTTAGGTTTAAAGAGTCAGGTGCTATACCCTCGTTTATGCTTTCCTATATAGGAAATATTTTAGAGATACGAATGTTACCACAAAAACTGGAGGAAAGGAGATAGCTGCAAAATCTCTGCACACAATGCTTAGTTCTCAGAAGTAAACCATATGTTCCATGTTGTTTCATTTAGGTTTAAACAGTTAGGTGCTATACCCGTGGTAATGCTTTCCTATAGTGTAAATGCTAGTTTTAGACATAGGAATGTTAGCACAAAAACTGAAGGAAAGGAGAAAGCTGCAAAATCGATGCACACAATGCTTAGTTCACAGAAGTAAATGATATGTGCCATGTTGTTTCATTTAGGTTTAAAGAGTTCGGTCCTATACCCGCGGTATAGATATCCTATAGTGTAAATGCTAGTTTCAGATACAAGTTTGTTAGCACAAAAACTGAATGAAAGCTGATAGCTGCAAAATTTCTGCACACAATGCTTAATTTTCAGCAGTAAATCATATGTGCCATGTTGTTTCATTTAGGTTTAAAGGGTTAGGTTCTATACCTTCGGTTATGCTTTCCTGTACAGGAAATGCTAGTTCTGGAGATACGAATGTTAGCAAAAAAACTGAAGGAAAGGAGGTAGCTGCAAAATCTCTGCACACAATGTTTAGTTCTCAGAAGTAAATGATATGTGCCTTGTTGTTTCATTTAGGTTTAAAGAGTTAGGTGCTATACCCACGGTAATGATTTCCTATAGTGTAAAGGCCAGTTTTAGACATAGGTATGTTAGCTCAAAAACTGAAGGAAAGGAGTTAGCTGCAAAATCTCTGCACACAATGCTTAGTTCTCAGAAGGAAATCATATGTGCCATGTTGTTTCATTTAGGTTTAAAGAGTTAGGTGCTTTACCCTCTGTGATGCTTTACTATATAGGAAATGCTAGTTTTAGAGATATGAATGTTAGCACAAAAATGGAAGAAAAGGAGATAGCTGCAAAATCTCTGCACACAATGCTTAGTTCTCAGAAGTAAATCATATGTGCCATGTTGTTTCATTTAGGTTTAAAGAGTTAGGTGCTATACCCGCGGTAATGCTTTCCTATAGTGTAAATGCAAGTTTTAGATATAAGAATGATAGCACAAAAACTGAATGAAAGGAGTTAGCTGCAAAATCTCTGCACACAATGCGTAGTTCAGAGAAGTAAATCATATGTGCCATGTTGTTTCATTTAGGTTTAAAGAGTTAGGTGCTATACCCTCGGTTATGCTTTCCTGTATTGGAAATGCTAGATCCGGAGATACGAATGTTAGCACAAAAACTGAAGGAAAGGAGGTAGCTGCAAAATCTCTCCACTCAATGCTTAGTTCTCAGAAGTAAATCATATGTGCCATGTTGTTTCATTTAGGTTTAAAGAGTGAGGTGCTATACCCGCGTTAATGCTATCCTATAGTGTAAATGCTAGTTTCAGATAGAGCAATGTTAGCACAAAAACTGAAGGAAAGGAGAGAGCTGAAAATTCTCTGCACACAATGCTTTGTTCAAAGAAGTAAATCATATGTACCATGTTGTTTCATTTAGGTTTAAAGAGTTAGGTGCTATACCCTCGGTTATGCTTTCCTACATAGGAAATACTAGTTTTAGAGATACGAATGTTAGCACAAAAACTGAAGGAAAGGAGATAGCTGCAAAATCTCTGCAAACAATGCTTAGTTCTCAGAAGTAAATCATATGTGCCATGTTGTTTCATTTAGGTTTAAAGAGTTAGTTGCTATACTCGCGGTTATACTTTCCTATAGTGTAAATGCTAGTTTCAGAGATACGAATTTCAGCACAAAAACTGAAGGAAAGGGGATAGCGGGAAAAGCTCTGCACAGAATGCTTAGTTCTCAGAAGTAAATCATATGTGCCATGTTGTTTCATTTAGGTTTAAAGAGTTAGGTGCTATACCCTTTATGATGCTTTCCTTTACAGGAAATGCTAGTTTAGAGATACGAATGTTAGCACAAAAACTGAAGGAAAGGAGATAGCTGCAAAATCTCTGCACACAATTCTTATTTCTCAGAAGTAAATCATACGTGACATGTTGTTTCATTTCGGTTAAAGAGTTAGGTGCTATACCCGCGTTAATGCTTTCATATGTTGTAAATGCTAGTTTTAGACATAGGATTGTTAGCACAGAAACTGAAGGAAAGGAGGTAGCTGCAAAATCTCTGCACACAATGCTTAGTTCTCTGAAATAAATCATATGTGCCATGTTGTTTCATTTAGGTTTAAAGAGTTAGGTGCTTTACCCTCTGTGATGCTTTCCTATATAGGAAATGCTAGTTTTAGAGATACGAATGTTAGCACAAAAACTGTAGGAAAGGAGATAGCTGCAAAATCTCTGCACACAATGCTTAGTTCTCAGAAGTAAATCATATGTGCCATGTTCTTTGATTTAGGTTTAAAGAGTTATGTGCTATACCCTCTGTGATGCTTTCCTTTAGAGGAAATGCTCGTTTTAGCGATACGAATGTTAGCACAAAAACTGAAGGAAAGGAGATAGCTGCAAAAGCTCTGCACATAATGCTTAGTTCTCAGAAGTAAATGATATGTGCCATGTTGTTTCATTTAGGTTTAAAGAGTTAGGTGCTATGCCCTCTGTGATGCTTTCCTATACAGGAAATGCTAGTTTTAGAGATAAGAATGTTAGCACAAAAACTGATGGAAGGAGATAGGTGCAAAATCTCTGCACACAATGCTTAGTTCTCAGAAGTAAATCATATGTGCCATTTTGTTTCATTTAGGTTTACAGAGTTAGGTGCTATACCCGCGGTAATGCTTTCCTATAGTTTGTTTAAATGCTAGTTTTAGAAATAGGAATATTACCACAAAACCTGAAGGAAAGTAGATAGCTGCAAAATCTCTGCGCACATTGCTTAGTTCTCAGAATTAAATCATATGTGCCATATTGATTCATTTAAGTTTAAAGAGTTAGGTGCTACACCCTCGGAAATGCTTTCCTATATAGGAAATGCTAGTATTAGAGATGCGAATGTTAGCACAAAAACTGAAGGAAAGAAGATAGCTGCAAAATCTCTGCACACAATGCTTAGTTCTCAAAAGTATATCATATGTGCCATGTTGTTTCATTTAGGTTTAAAGTGTTAAGTGCTTTACCCTCTGTCATGCTTTCCAATATAGGAAATGCTAGTTTTAGAGATACGAATGTTAGCACCAAAACTGAAGGAGAGGAGATAGCTGCAACATCTCTGCACAAAATGCTTAGTTCTCAGAAGTAAATCATATGTGCCATGTTGTTTCATTTAGATTTAAAGTGTTAAGTGCTTTACCCTCTGTCATGCTTTCCAATATAGGAAATGCTAGTTTTAGATATAGGAATGATAGCACAAAAACTGAATGAAAGGAGATAGCTGCAAAATCTCTGCACACAATGCTTAGTTCTCAGAAGTAAATCATATGTGCCATGTTGTTCCATTTAGGTTTAAAGAGTTAGGTGCTATACCCACGGTAATGCTTTCCTTTACTGGAAATGCTAGTTTTAGAGATACGAATGTCAGCACAAAAAGTGAAGGAAAGGAGATAGCTGCAACAGCTCTGCACAGAATGCTTAGTTCTCAGAAGAAAATCATATGTGCCATGTTGTTTCATTTAGGTTTAAAGAGTTAGGTGCTTTACCCTCTGTGCTGCTTTCCTACGTAGGAAAAGCGAGTTTTAGAGATACGAATGTTAGCACAAAAACTGAAGGAAAGGAGATAGCTGCAAAATCTCTGCACACAATGCTTAGTTCTCAGAAGTAAATCATATGTGCCATGTTGTTTCATTTAGGTTTAAAGTGTTAGGTGCTATACCCTCGGTTATGCTTTCTTATATAGGAAATGCTAGTTTTAAAGATACGAATGTCAGCACAAAAACTGAATGAAAGGAGATAGCTGCAAAATCTCTGCACACAATGCTTAGTTCTCAGAAGTAAATCATATGTGCCATGTTGTTTCATTTAGGTTTAAAGAGTTAGGTGCTATACCCTTTATCATGCTATCCTTTACAGGAAATGCTAGTTTAGAGATACGAATGTTAGCACAAAAACTGAAGGAAAGGAGATAGCTGCAAAATCTCTGCACACAATTCTTAGTTCTCAGAAATAAATCATACTTGACATGTTGTTTCATTTAGATTAAAGAGTTAGGTGCTATACCCACGTTAATGCTTTCATATGTTGTAAATGCTTGTTTTAGACATAGGATTGTTAGCACAGAAACTGAAGGAAAGGAGGTAGCTGCAAAATCTCTGCACACAATGCTTAGTTCTCTGAAATAAATCATATGTGCCATGTTGTTTCATTTAGGTTTAAAGAGTTATGTGCTTTACCCTCTGTGATGCTTTCCTATATAGGAAATGCTAGTTTTAGAGATACGAATGTTAGCACAAAAACTGTAGGAAAGGAGATAGCTGCAAAATCTCTGCACACAATGCTTAGTTCTCACAAGTAAATAATATGTGCCATGTTGTTTGATTTAGGTTTAAAGAGTTATGTGCTATACCCTCTGTGATGCTTTCCTTTACAGGAAATGCTCGTTTTAGCGATACGAATGTTAGCACAAAAACTGAAGGAAAGGACATAGCTGCAAAAGCTCTGCACAGAATGCATAGTTCTCAGAAGTAAATGATATGTGCCATGTTGTTTCATTTAGGTTTAAAGAGTTAGGTGCTATGCCCTCTGTGATGCTTTCCTATACAGGAAATGCTAGTTTTAGAGATAAGAATGTTAGCACAAAAACTGATGGAAGGAGATAGGTGCAAAATCTCTGCACACAATGCTTAGTTCTCAGAAGTAAATCATATGTGCCATGTTGTTTCATTTAGGTTTACAGAGTTAGGTGCTATACCCGCGGTAATTCTTTCCTATAGTTTGTTTAAATGCTAGTTTTAGAAATAGGAATATTACCACAAAACCTGAAGGAAAGTAGATAGCTGCAAAATCTCTGCGCACATTGCTTAGTTCCCAGAAGTAAATCATATGTGCCATATTGATTCATTTAAGTTTAAAGAGTTAGGTGCTACACCCTCGGAAATGCTTTCCTATATAGGAAATGCTAGTATTAGAGATGCGAATGTTAGCACAAAAACTGAAGGAAAGAAGATAGCTGCAAAATCTCTGCACACAATGCTTAGTTCTCAGAAGTAAATCATATGTGCCATGTTGTTTCATTTAGGTTTAAAGTGTTAAGTGCTTTACCCTCTGTCATGCTTTCCAATATAGGAAATGCTAGTTTTAGAGATACGAATGTTAGCACCAAAACTGAAGGAGAGGAGATAGCTGCAAAATCTCTGCACACAATGCTTAGTTCTCAGAAGTAAATCATATGTGCCATGTTGTTTCATTTAGGTTTAAAGAGTTAGGGGCTATAAACTCTGTGATGCTTTCCTATATAGGAAATGCTATTTTTAGAGATACGAATGTTAGCACACAACCTGAAGGAAAGGAGAAAGCAGCAAAATCTCTGCACACAATGCTTAGTTCTCAGAAGTAAATGATATGTTCCATGTTGTTTCATTTAGGTTTAAAGAGTTAGGTGCTAAATCCGCGGTAATGCTATCCTATAGTGTAAATGCTAGTTTCAGATATAGGAATGTTAGCAAAAAACTGAAGGAAAGGAGATAGCTCCAAAATCTCTGCACACAATGCTTAGATCTCAGAAGTAAATCATATATGCCATGTTGTTTCATTTAGGTTTAAAGAGTTAGGTGCTATACCCTCGGTTATACTTTCCTGTATAGGAAATGCTTGTTCTGGAGATACGAATGTTAGCAAAAAAACTCAAGGAAAGGAGGTAGCTGCAAAATCTTTGCACACAATGCTTAGTTCTCAGAAGTAAATCATGTGTGCCATGTTGTTTAATTTCGGTTTAAAGTGTTATGTGCTATACCCGCGGTAATGCTTTCCTATAGCGTAAATGCTAGTTTTAGATATAGGAATGATAGCAGAAAAACTGAATGAAAGGAGATAGCTGCAAAATCTCTGCACACAATGCTTAGTTCTCAGATGTAAATCTTATGTGCCATGTTTTTTCATTTAGGTTTAAAGAGTTAGGTGCTGTACCCACGGTAATGCTTTCCTACATAGGAAATGCCAGTTTTAGAGATATGAATGTTTGCACAAAAAATGAAGGAAAGGAGATAGCTGCAAAATGTCTTCACACAATACTTAGGTCTCAGAAGTAAATCATATGTGCCATGTGGTTTAATTTAGTTTCAAAGAGTTAGGTGCTATACCCTCGATTAAGCCTTCCTGTATAGAAAATGCTAGATTTAGTGATACGAATGTTAGCACAAAAATTGAAGGAAAGGAGATAGCTGCAAAATCTCTGCACACAATGCTTAATTCTCAGAAGTAAATCATATGTGCCATGTTGTTTCATTTAGGTTTAAAGAGTTAGGTGCTATACCCGCAGCAATGCTTTCCTATAGTGTAAATGCTGGTTTTAGACATAGGAATGTTAGCACAAAAACTGAAGGAAAGGAGATAGCTGCAGAATCTCTGCACACAATGCTTAGTTCTCAGAAGTAAATCATATGTGCCATGTTGTTTCATTTAGGTTTAAAGAGTTCGGTGCTATACCCGCGGTAATGCTTTCCTATATAGGAAATGCTAGTTTTAGAGATACGAATGTTAGCACAAAAACTGAAGGAAAGGAGATAGCTGCAAAATCTCTGCACACAATGCTTAATTCTCAGAAGTAAATCATATGTGCCATGTTGTTTCATTTATGTTTAAAGAGTTCGGTGCTATACCCGCGGTAATGCTATCCTATAGTGTAAATGCTAGTTTCAGACATAGGAATGGTAGCACAAAAACTGAAGGGAAGGAGATAGCTGCAAACTCTGTGCACACAATGCTTAGTTCGCAGAAGTAAATCATATGTGCCATGTTGTTTCATTTAGGTTTAAAGAGTTCGGTGCTATACCCACGGTAATGCTATCCTATATTCTAAATGCTAGTTTCAGACATAGGTTTGTTAGCACAAAAACTAAAGGAAAGGAGATAGCTGCAAAATATCTGCACACAATGTTTAGATCTCAGAAGTAAATCATATGTGCCATGTTGTTTCATTTAGGTTTAAAGAATTAGGTGCTATACCCACGGTAATGCTTTCCTATATAGGAAATGCTAATTTTAGAGATACGAATGTTAGCAAAAAAACTGAAGGAAAGGAGGTAGCTGCAAAATCTCTGCACACAATGCTTAGTTCTCAGAAGTAAATCATATGTGCCATGTTGTTTAATTTAGGTTTAAAGAGTTAGGTGCTATACCCTCGGTTATGCTTTCGTGTACAGGAAATGCCAGTTCTGGAGATACGAATGTTAGCATAAAAACTGAAGGAAAGGAGATAGCTCCAAAATCTCTGCACGCAATGCTTAGTTCTCAGAAGTAAATGATATGTGCCATGTTGTTTCATTTAGGTTTAAAGAGTTAGGTGCTATACCCGCGATAATGCTATACTATAGTGTAAAGGCTAGTTTCAGATATAGGAATGTTAGCACAAAAACTGAAGGAAAGGAGATATCTGTAAAATCTCTGCACACAATGCTTAGTTCTCAGAAGTAAATCATATGTGCCGTGTTGTTTCATTTAGGTTTAAAGAGTTAGGTGCTATAGCCGCGGTAATGGTATACTATGTATAAATGCTAGTTTCAGATATAGGAGTGTTAGCAAAAAACTGAAGTAAAGGAGATAGCTGCAAAATCTCTGCACGCAATGCTGAGTTCTCAGAAGTAAATCATATGTGCCATGTTGTTTCATTTAGGTTTAAAGAGTTAGGTGCTATACCCACGGTAATGCTTTCCTATATAGGAAATGCTAGTTTTAGAGATACGAATGTTAGCACAAAAACTGAAGGAAAGGAGATAGCTGCAAAATCTCTGAACACAATGCTTAGTTCTCCGACGTAAATCATATGTGCCATGTTGTTTAATTTAAGTTTAAAGAGTTAGGTGCTATACCCTCGGTTATGCTTTCGTGTACAGGAAATGCTAGTTCTGGAGATACGAATGTTAGCATAAAAACTGAAGGAAAGGAGATAGCTGCAAAATCTCTGCACGCAATTCTTAGTTCTCAGAAGTAAATGATATGTGCCATGTTGTTTCATTTAGGTTTAAAGAGTTAGGTGCTATAAACTCTGTGATGCTTTCCTATATAGGAAATGCTATTTTTAGAGACACGAATGTTAGCACCAAAACTGAACGAAAGGAGATAGCTGCAAAATCTCTGCACACAATGCTTAGTTCTCAGAAGTAAATCATATGTGCCGTGTTGTTTCATTTAGGTTTAAAGAGTTAAGTGCTATACCCGCGGTAATGCTATACTATGTGTAAATGCTAGTTTCAGATATGGGAATGTTAGCAAAAAACTGAAGGAAAGGAGATAGCTGGAAAATCACTTCACACAATACTTAGTTGTCAGATGTAAATCATATGTTCGATGTTGTTTCATTTAGGTTTAAAGAGTTCGGTGCTATACCCGCGGTAACGCTATACTATAGTGTAAATTCTAGTTTCAGATTTAGGTTTGTTAGCACAAAAACTAAAGGAAAGGATATAGCTGCAAAATCTCTGCACACAATGCTTACATCTCAGATGTAAATCACATGTGCCATGTCGTTTCATTTAGGTTTAAATAGTTAGGTGCTATACCCTCGGTTATGCTTTCCTGTATAGGAAATGCTAGTTCTGGAGATACGAATGTTAGCAAAAAAACTCAAGGAAAGGAGGTAGCTGCAAAATCTCTGCACACAATGCTTAGTTCTCAGAAGTAATTCATATGTGCCATGTTTTTTCATTTAGGTTTAAAGAGTTAGGTGCTATACGCGCGGTAATACATTCCTATAGTGTACAAGCTAGTTTTAGACATAGGAATGTTAGCACAAAAACTGAAGGAAAGGAGATAGCTGCAAAATCTCTGCAGACAATGCTTAGTTCTCAGAAGTAAATCATATGTGCCATGTTGTTTCATTTAGGTTTAAAGAGTTAGGTGCTATACCCTCGGTTATGCTTTCCTATATAGGAAATGCTAGTTTTAGAGATACGAATGTTAGCACAAAAACTGAAGGAAAGGAGATAGCTGCAAAATCTCTGCAAACAAAGCTTAGTTCTCAGAAGTAAGTCATATGTCCCATGATGTTTGATTTAAGTTTAAAGAGTTAGGTTCTATACCCTCGGGTATGCTTTCCTATATAGGAAATGCTAATTTTAGAGATACGAATGTTAGCAGGAAAACTGAAGGAAAGGAGATAGCTGCAAAATCTCTGCAAACAATGCTTAGTTCTCAGAAGTAAATCATATATGCCATGTTGTTTCATTTAGGTTTAAAGAGTTAGGTGCTATACCCGCGGCAATGCTTTCCTATAGTGTAAATTCTAGTCTCAGACATAGGAATGGTAGCACAAAAACTGAAGGAAAGGAGATAGCTGCAAAATCTCTGCAGACAGTGCTTAGTTCTCAGAAGTAAATCATATGTGCCATGTTGTTTCATTTAGGTTTAAAGAGTTAGGTGGTATACCCGCGGTAATGCTATCCTGTGGTGTAAAAGCTTGTTTCAGATATAGGAATGTTAGCACAAAAACTGAAGGAAAGGAGATAGCTGTAAACTCTGTGCACACAATGCTTTGTTCCCAGAAGTAAATCATATGTGCCATGTTGTTTCATTTAGGTTTAAAGAGTTCGGTGCTATAACCGCGGTAATGCTATCCTATAGTGTAAATGCTAGTTTCAGATATAGGTTTGTTAGCACAAAAACTAAAGGAAAGGAGATAGCTGCAAAATCTGTGCACACAATGTTTAGATCTCAGAAGTAAATCATATGTGCCATGTTGTTTCATTTAGGTTTAAAGAGTTAGGTGCTATACCCACGGTAATGCTTTCCTATATAGGAAATGCTAGTTTTAGAGATACGAATGTTAGCACAAAAACTGAAGGAAAGGAGATAGCTGCAAAATCTCTGAACACAATGCTTAGTTCTCTGACGTAAATCATATGTGCCATGTTGTTTAATTTAGGTTTAAAGAGTTAGGTGCTATACCCTCGTTTATGCTTTCGTGTACAGGAAATGCTAGTTCTGGAGATACGAATGTTAGCACAAAAACTGAAGGAAAGGAGATAGCTGTAAAATCTCTGCAAACAATGCTTAGTTCTCAGAAGTAAATCGTATGTGCCGTGTTGTTTCATTTAGGTTTAAAGAGTTAGGTGCTTTAGCCGCGGTAATGCTATACTATGTGTAAATGCTAGTTTCAGATATAGGAGTGTTAGCAAAAAACTGAAGGAAAGGAGATAGCTGGAAAATCACTTCGCACAATGCTTAGTTGTCAGATGTAAATCATATGTGCCATGTTGTTTCATTTAGGTTTAAAGAGTTCGGTGCAATACCCGCGGTAATGCTATCCTATAGTGTAAATTCTAGTTTCAGATATAGGTTTGTTAGCACAAAAACTAAAGGAAAGGAGATAGCTGCAAAATCTCTGCACACAATGCTTACATCTCAGATGTAAATCACATGTGCCATGTCGTTTCATTTAGGTTTAAATAGTTAGGTGCTATACCCCCGGTTATGCTTTCCTGTATAGGAAATGCTATTTCTGGAGATACGAATGTTAGCAAAAAAACTCAAGGAAAGGAGGTAGCTGCAAAATCTCTGCACACAATGCTTAGTTCTCAGAAGTAATTCATATGTCCCATGTTGTTTCATTTAGGTTTAAAGAGTTAGGTGCTATACCCTCGGTTATGCTTACCTGTATAGGAAATGCTAGTTCTGGAGATACGAATGTTAGCATAAAAACTCAAGGAATGGAGGAAGCTGGAAAATCTCTGCACACAATGCTTAGTTCTCAGAAGTAAATTATATGTGACATGTTGTTTCATTTAGGTTTAAGGACTTAGGTGCTTTACCCCTGGTAATGCTTTCCTATATTGTAAATGCTAGTTTTAGACATAGGAATGTTAGCACAAAAACTGAAGGAAAGGAGATAGCTGCAAAATCTCTGCACACAATGCTTAGTTCTCAGAAGTAAATCATATGTGCCATGTTGTTTCATTTAGGTTTAAAGAGTTAGGTGCTATACCCGCGGTAATGCTTTCCTTTATAGGAAAAGCTAGTTTTAGAGATACGAATGTTAGCACAAAAACTGAAGGAAAGGAGATAGCTGCAAAATCTCTGCACACAATGCTTAGTACTCCGAAGTAAATCATATGTCCCATGTTGTTTGATTTAAGTTTAAAGATTTAGGTGCTATACCCTCGGTTGTGCTTTCCTATATAGGAAATGCTAGTTTTAGAGATACGAATGTTAGTAGGTAAACTGAAGGAAAGGAGAAAGCTGCAAAATCTCTGCAGACAATGCTTAGTTCTCAGAAGTAAATCATATGTGCCATGTTGTTTCATTTAGGTTTAAAGAGTTAGGTGCTATACCCGCGGTAATGCTATCCTATAGTGTAAATGCTAGTTTCAGACATAGGAATGGTAGCACAAAAACTGAAGGGAAGGAGATAGCTGCAAACTGTGTGCACACAATGCTTAGTTCGCAGAAGTAAATCATATGTGCCATGTTGTTTCATTTAGGTTTAAAGAGTTCGGTGCTATACCCGCGGTAATGCTATCCTATATTGTAAATGCTCGTTTCAGATATAGGTTTGTTAGCACAAAAACTAAGGGAAAGGAGATAGCTGCAAAATATCTGCACACAATGTTTAGATCTCAGAAGTAAATCATATGTGCCATGTTGTTTCATTTAGGTTTAAAGAATTAGGTGCTATACCCACGGTAATGCTTTCCTATATAGGAAATGCTAATTTTAGAGATACGAATGTTAGCAAAAAAACTGAAGGAAAGGAGATAGCTGCAAAATCTCTGCACACAATGCTTAGTTCTCCGACGTAAATCATATGTGCCATATTGTTTAATGTAGGTTTAAAGAGTTAGGTGCTATACCCTCGGTTATGCTTTCGTGTACAGGAAATGCTAGTTCTGGAGATACGAATGTTAGCACAAAAACTGAAGGAAAGGAGATAGCTGCAAAATCTCTGCACACAATGCTTAGTTCTCAGAAGTAAATGATATGTGCCATGTTGTTTTATTTAGGTTTAAAGAGTTAGGTGCTATACCCGCGGTAATGCTATACTATAGTGTAAATGCTAGTTTCAGATATAGGAATGTTAGCACAAAAACTGAAGGAAAGGAGATAGCTGCAAAATCTCTGCACACAATGCTTAGTTCTCAGAAGTAAATCATATGTGTCATGTAGTTTCATTTAGGTTTAAAGAGTTAGGGGTATAAACTCTGTGATGCTTTCCTATATAGGAAATGCTATTTTTAGAGATACGAATGTTAGCACAAAAACTGAAGGAAAGGAGAAAGCAGCAAAATCTCTGCACACAATGCTTAGTTCTCAGAAGTAAATGATATGTTCCATGTTGTTTCATTTAGGTTTAAAGAGTTAGGTGCTAAATCCGCGGTAATGCTATCCTATACTGTAAATGCTAGTTTCAGATATAGGAATGTTAGCACAAAAACTGAAGGAAAGGAGATAGCTCCAAAATCTCTGCACACAATGCTTAGATCTCAGAAGTAAATCATATATGCCATGTTGTTACATTTAGGTTTAAAGAGTTAGGTGCTATACCCTCGGTTATACTTTCCTGTATAGGAAATGCTTGTTCTGGAGATACGAATGTTAGCAAAAAAACTCAAGGAAAGGAGGTAGCTGCAAAATCTTTGCACACAATGCTTAGTTCTCAGAAGTAAATCATGTGTGCCATGTTGTTTAATTTCGGTTTAAAGTGTTATGCGCTATACCCGCGGTAATGCTTTCCTATAGCGTAAATGCTAGTTTTAGATATAGGAATGATAGCACAAACACTGAATGAAAGGAGATAGCTGCAAAATCTCTGCACACAATGCTTAGTTCTCAGATGTAGAAATTATGTGCCATGTTTTTTCATTTAGGTTTAAAGAGTTAGGTGCTGTACCCACGGTAATGCTTTCCTATATAGGAAATGCTAGTTTTAGAGATATGAATGTTTGCACAAAAAATGAAGGAAAGGAGATAGCTGCAAAATGTCAGCACACAATACATAGGTCTCAGAAGTAAATCATATGTGCCATGTGGTTTAATTTAGTTTCAAAGAGTTAGGTGCTATACCCTCGATTAAGCCTTCCTATATAGAAAATGCTAGATTTAGAGATACGAATGTTAGCACAAAAACTGAAGGAAAGGAGATAGCTGCAAAATCTCTGCACACAATGCTTAGTACTCCAAAGTAAATCATATGTCCCATGTTGTTTGATTTAAGTTTAAAGAGTTAGGTGCTATACCCTCGGTTGTGCTTTCCTATATAGGAAATGCTAGTTTTAGAGATACGAATGTTAGCAGGAAAACTGAAGGAAAGGAGAAAGCTGCAAAATCTCTGCAGACAATGCTTAGTTCTCAGAAGTAAATCATATGTGCCATGTTGTTTCATTTAGGTTTAAAGAGTTAGGTGCTATACCCGCGGTAATGCTATCCTATAGTGTAAATGCTAGTTTCAGACATAAGAATGGTAGCACAAAAACTGAAGGGAAGGAGATAGCTGCAAACTCTGTGCACACAATGCTTTGTTCTCAGAAGTAAATCATATGTACCATGTTGTTTCATTTAGGTTCAAAGAGTTAGGTGTTATACCCTCGGTTAAGCTTTCCTACAAGGAAATACTAGTTTTAGAGATACGAATGTTAGCACAAAAACTGAAGGAAAGGAGATAGCTTCAAAATCTCTGCACACAATGATTAGTTCTCAGAAGTAAATCGTATGTGCCATGTTGTTTCATTTAGGTGTAAAGAGTTAGGTGCTATACCTGCGTTAATGCTTACATTTATTGTAAATGCTAGTTTTAGACATAGGAATGTTAGCACAAAAACTGAAGGAAAGGAGATAGCTGCAAAATCTCTGCACACAATGCTTAGTTCTCAGAAGTAAATCATATGTGCCATGCTGTTTCATGTAGGTTTAAAGAGTTCGGTGCTATACCCTCGGTTATGCTTTCCTATATAGGAAATGCTAGTTTTAGAGATACGAATGTTAGCACAAAAACTGAAGGAAAGGAGATAGCTGCAAAATCTCTGCAAACAATGCTTAGTTCTCAGAAGAAAATCATATGTGCCATGTTGTTTCATTTAGGTTTAAAGAGTTCGGTGCTATACCCGCGGTAATGCTATCCTACAGTGTAAATGATAGTTTCAGATATAGGTTTGTTAGCACAAAAACTAAAGGAAAGAAGATACCTGTAAAATCTCTGCACACAATGCTCAGATCTCAGAAGTATATCATATGTGCCATGTTGTTTCATTTAGGTTTAAAGGATTAGGTGCTACACCCTCGGTTATACTTTCCTGTATAGGAAATGCTAGTTCTGGACATACGAAAAAAAACCTCAAGGAAAGGAGGTAGCTGCAAAATCTCTGCACACAATGCTTAATTCTCAGAAGCAAATCATATGTGCCATGTTGTTTCATTTAGGTTTAAAGAGTTAGGTGCTATACCCGTGGTAATGCTTTCCTATAGTGTAAATGCTAGTTTTCGACCTAGGAATGTTAGCACAATAACTGAAGGAAAGGAGATAGCTACAAAATCTCTGAACACAATGCTTAGTTCTAAGAAGTAAATCATATGTGCCATGCTGTTTCATTTAGGTTTAAGGAGTTAAGTGCTAAACCCTCGGTTTTGCTTTCCTATATAGGAAATGCTTGTTTTAGAGATACGAATGTTAGCACAAAAACTGACTTAAAGGAGATATCTGCAAAATCTCTGCACACAATGCTTAGTTCTCAGAAGTAAATCATATGTGCCATTTCTTTCATTTAGGTTTAAAGAGTTAGGTGCTATACCCGCGGTAATGCTTTCCTATAGTGTAAAGGCTAGTTTTAGGCATAGGAATGTTAGCACAAAACCTGAAGGAAAGGATATAGCTGCAAAATCTCTGTACACAATGCTTAGTTCTCAGAAGTAAATCATATGTACCATGTTGTTTCATTTAGGTTTAAAGAGTTAGGTGCTATACCCGCGGTAATGCTTTCCTATAGTGTAAAGGCTAGTTTTATAAATAGGAATGTTAGCACAAAAACTGAAGGAAAGGAGGAAGCTGCAAAATCTCTGCACACAATGCTTACTTCTCAGAAGTAAATCATATGTGCCATTTCGTTTCATTTAGGTTTAAAGAGTTAGGGGTTATACCCGCGGTAATGCTTTCCTATAGTGTAAATGCAAGTTTTAGACATAGGAATGTTAGCACAAACCCTGAAGGAAAGGAGATAGCTGCAAAATCTCTTCACATAATGCTTAGTTCTCAGAAGTAAATCATATGTGACATGTTGTTTCATTTAGGTTTAAAGAGTTCAGTGCTATACCCGCTGTAATGCTATCCTATACTGTAAATGCAAGTTTCAGATGTAGGAATGTTAGCACAAAAACTGAGGAAAGGAGATGGCTGCAAAATCTCTGCACACAATGCTTAGTTCTCAGAAGTAAATCATATGTGCCATGTTGTTTCATTTACGTTTAAGAGTTAGGTGCTATACCCTCGGTTATGCTCTCCTATATAGGAAATGCTAGTTCTAGAGATACGAATGTTAGAACAAAAACTGAAGGAAAGGAGATAGCTGCAAAATCTCTGCACACAATGCTTAGTTCTCAGAAGTAAATCATATGTGCCATGTTGTTTCATTTAGGTTTAAAGAGTTAGGTGCTATACCCCCGGTAATGCTTTCCTCTATAGGAAATGCTAGTTCTCGAGATACGAATGTTAGCACAAAAACTGAAGGAAAGGAGATAGCTGCAAAATCTCTGCATACAATGCTTAGTTCTCAGAAGTAAATCATATATCCCATGTTGTTTGATTTAAGTATAAAGAGTTATGTTCTATATCCTCGGTTATGCTTTCCTATATAGCAAATTCTAGTTTTAGAGGTACGAATGTTAGCAGAAACACTGAAGGAAAGGATATAGCTGCAAAATCTCTGCACACAATGCTTAGTTCTCAGAAGTAAATCATATGTGCCATGTTGTTTCATTTAGGGTTAAAGAGTTAGGTGCTATACCCGCAGCAATGCTTTCCTATAGTGTAAAGGCTAGTTTTAGACATAGGAATGTTAGCACAAAAACTGAAGGAAAGGAGATAGCTGCAAAATCTGTGCACACAATGCTTAGTTCGCAGAAGTAAATCATATGTGCCATGTTGTTTCATTTAGGTTTAAAGAGTTCGGTGCTATACCCGCGGTAATGCTATCCTATAGTGTAAATGTTAGTTTCAGATATAGGTTTGTTAGCACAAAAACTAAAGGAAAGGAGATAGGTGCAAAATCTCTGCACACAATGTTTAGATCTCAAAAGTAAATCGTATGTGCCATGTTGTTTCATTTAAGTTTAAAGTGTTAGGTGCTATACCCGCGGTAATGCTTTCCTATATAGGAAATGCTAGTTTTAGAGATACGAATGTTAGCAGAAAAACTGAAGGAAAGGAGATAGCTGCAAAATCTCTGCACACAATGCTTAGTTCTCAGAAGTCAATCATATGTGCCATGTTGTTTCATTTATGTTTAAAGACTTCGGAGCTATACCCGCGGTAATGCTATCCTATAGTGTAAATGCTAGTTTCAGATATAGGTTTGTTAGCACAAAAACTAAAGGAAAGGAGATAGCTGCAAAATATCTGCACACAATGTTTAGATCTCAGAAGTAAATCATATGTGCCATGTTGTTTCATTTATGTTTAAAGGGTTAGTGCTATACCCGCGGTAATGCTTTCCTATATAGGAAATGCTAGTTTTAGAGATACGAATGTTAGCACAAAAACTGAAGGAAAGGAGATAGCTGCAAAATCTCTGCACACAATGGTTAGTTCTCCGAAGTAAATCATATGTGCCATGTTGTTTAATTTAGGTTTAAAGAGTTAGGGGCTATACCCTCGGTTATGCCTTCCTGTATAGGAAATGCTAGTTCTGGAGATACGAATGTTAGCAGAAAAACTGAAGGAAAGGAGATAGCTGCAAAATCTCTGCACACAATGCTTAGTTCTCAGAAGTAAATCATATTTGCCATGTTGTTTCATTTAGGTTTAAAGAGTTAGGTGCTATAATCTCTGTGATGCTTTCCTATATAGGAAATGCTATTTTTAGAGATACTAATGTTAGCACAAAAACTGAAGGAAAGGAGATAGCTGCAAAATCCCTGCACACAATGCTTAGTTCTCAGAAGTAAATCATATGTGCCATGTTGTTTCATTTAGGTTTAAAGAGGTAGGTGCTATACCCTCGGTTATGCTTTCCTGTATTGGAAATGCTAGATCCGGAGATACGAATGTTAGCACAAAAACTGAAGGAAAGGAGGTAGCTGCAAAATCTCTCCACTCAATGCTTAGTTCTCAGAAGTAAATCATATGTGCCATGTTGTTTCATTTAGGTTTAAAGAGTGAGGTGCTATACCCGCGTTAATGCTATCCTATAGTGTAAATGCTAGTTTCAGATAGAGGAATGTTAGCACAAAAACTGAAGGAAAGGAGAGAGCTGAAAATTCTCTGCACACAATGCTTTGTTCAAAGAAGTAAATCATATGTACCATGTTGTTTCATTTAGGTTTAAAGAGTTAGGTGCTATACCCTCGGTTATGCTTTCCTACATAGGAAATACTAGTTTTAGAGATACGAATGTTAGCACAAAAACTGAAGGAAAGGAGATAGCTGCAAAATCTCTGCAAACAATGCTTAGTTCTCAGAAGTAAATCATATGTGCCATGTTGTTTCATTTAGGTTTAAAGAGTTAGTTGCTATACTCGCGGTTATACTTTCCTATAGTGTAAATGCTAGTTTCAGAGATACGAATTTCAGCACAAAAACTGAAGGAAAGGGGATAGTGGGAAAAGCTCTGCACAGAATGCTTAGTTCTCAGAAGTAAATCATATGTGCCATGTTGTTTCATTTAGGTTTAAAGAGTTAGGTGCTATACCCTTTATGATGCTTTCCTTTACAGGAAATGCTAGTTTAGAGATACGAATGTTAGCACAAAAACTGAAGGAAAGGAGATAGCTGCAAAATCTCTGCACACAATTCTTATTTCTCAGAAGTAAATCATACGTGACATGTTGTTTCATTTCGGTTAAAGAGTTAGGTGCTATACCCGCGTTAATGCTTTCATATGTTGTAAATGCTAGTTTTAGACATAGGATTGTTAGCACAGAAACTGAAGGAAAGGAGGTAGCTGCAAAATCTCTGCACACAATGCTTAGTTCTCTGAAATAAATCATATGTGCCATGTTGTTTCATTTAGGTTTAAAGAGTTAGGTGCTTTACCCTCTGTGATCCTTTCCTATATAGGAAATGCTAGTTTTAGAGATACGAATGTTAGCACAAAAACTGTAGGAAAGGAGATAGCTGCAAAATCTCTGCACACAATGCTTAGTTCTCAGAAGTAAATCATATGTGCCATGTTCTTTGATTTAGGTTTAAAGAGTTATGTGCTATACCCTCTGTGATGCTTTCCTTTACAGGAAATGCTCGTTTTAGCGATACGAATGTTAGCACAAAAACTGAAGGAAAGGAGATAGCTGCAAAAGCTCTGCACATAATGCTTAGTTCTCAGAAGTAAATGATATGTGCCATGTTGTTTCATTTAGGTTTAAAGAGTTAGGTGCTATGCCCTCTGTGATGCTTTCCTATACAGGAAATGCTAGTTTTAGAGATAAGAATGTTAGCACAAAAACTGATGGAAGGAGATAGGTGCAAAATCTCTGCACACAATGCTTAGTTCTCAGAAGTAAATCATATGTGCCATTTTGTTTCATTTAGGTTTACAGAGTTAGGTGCTATACCCGCGGTAATGCTTTCCTATAGTTTGTTTAAATGCTAGTTTTAGAAATAGGAATATTACCACAAAACCTGAAGGAAAGTAGATAGCTGCAAAATCTCTGCGCACATTGCTTAGTTCTCAGAAGTAAATCATATGTGCCATATTGATTCATTTAAGTTTAAAGAGTTAGGTGCTACACCCTCGGAAATGCTTTCCTATATAGGAAATGCTAGTATTAGAGATGCGAATGTTAGCACAAAAACTGAAGGAAAGAAGATAGCTGCAAAATCTCTGCACACAATGCTTAGTTCTCAAAAGTATATCATATGTGCCATGTTGTTTCATTTAGGTTTAAAGTGTTAAGTGCTTTACCCTCTGTCATGCTTTCCAATATAGGAAATGCTAGTTTTAGAGATACGAATGTTAGCACCAAAACTGAAGGAGAGGAGATAGCTGCAACATCTCTGCACAAAATGCTTAGTTCTCAGAAGTAAATCATATGTGCCATGTTGTTTCATTTAGATTTAAAGTGTTAAGTGCTTTACCCTCTGTCATGCTTTCCAATATAGGAAATGCTAGTTTTAGATATAGGAATGATAGCACAAAAACTGAATGAAAGGAGATAGCTGCAAAATCTCTGCACACAATGCTTAGTTCTCAGAAGTAAATCATATGTGCCATGTTGTTCCATTTAGGTTTAAAGAGTTAGGTGCTATACCCACGGTAATGCTTTCCTTTACTGGAAATGCTAGTTTTAGAGATACGAATGTCAGCACAAAAAGTGAAGGAGAGGAGATAGCTGCAACAGCTCTGCAGAGAATGCTTAGTTCTCAGAAGTAAATCATATGTGCCATGTTGTTTCATTTAGGTTTAAAGAGTTAGGTGCTTTACCCTCTGTGCTGCTTTCCTACGTAGGAAAAGCGAGTTTTAGAGATACGAATGTTAGCACAAAAACAGAAGGAAAGGAGATAGCTGCAAAATCTCTGCACACAATGCTTAGTTCTCAGAAATAAATCATATGTGCCATGTTGTTTCATTTAGGTTTAAAGTGTTAGGTGCTATACCCTCGGTTATGCTTTCTTATATAGGAAATGCTAGTTTTAAAGATACGAATGTCAGCACAAAAACTGAATGAAAGGAGATAGCTGCAAAATCTCTGCACACAATGCTTAGTTCTCAGAAGTAAATCATATGTGCCATGTTGTTTCATTTAGGTTTAAAGAGTTAGGTGCTATACCCTTTATCATGCTATCCTTTACAGGAAATGCTAGTTTAGAGATACGAATGTTAGCACAAAAACTGAAGGAAAGGAGATAGCTGCAAAATCTCTGCACACAATTCTTAGTTCTCAGAAGTAAATCATACTTGACATGTTGTTTCATTTAGATTAAAGAGTTAGGTGCTATACCCGCGTTAATGCTTTCATATGTTGTAAATGCTTGTTTTAGACATAGGATTGTTAGCACAGAAACTGAAGGAAAGGAGGTAGCTGCAAAATCTCTGCACACAATGCTTAGTTCTCTGAAATAAATCATATGTGCCATGTTGTTTCATTTAGGTTTAAAGAGTTATGTGCTTTACCCTCTGTGATGCTTTCCTATATAGGAAATGCTAGTTTTAGAGATACGAATGTTAGCACAAAAACTGTAGGAAAGGAGATAGCTGCAAAATCTCTGCACACAATGCTTAGTTCTCACAAGTAAATAATATGTGCCATGTTGTTTGATTTTGGTTTAAAGAGTTATGTGCTATACCCTCTGTGATGCTTTCCTTTACAGGAAATGCTCGTTTTAGCGATACAAATGTTAGCACAAAAACTGAAGGAAAGGACATAGCTGCAAAAGCTCTGCACAGAATGCATAGTTCTCAGAAGTAAATGATATGTGCCATGTTGTTTCATTTAGGTTTAAAGAGTTAGGTGCTATGCCCTCTGTGATGCTTTCCTATACAGGAAATGCTAGTTTTAGAGATAAGAATGTTAGCACAAAAACTGATGGAAGGAGATAGGTGCAAAATCTCTGCACACAATGCTTAGTTCTCAGAAGTAAATCATATGTGCCATGTTGTTTCATTTAGGTTTACAGAGTTAGGTGCTATACCCGCAGTAATGCTTTCCTATAGTTTGTTTAAATGCTAGTTTTAGAAATAGGAATATTAGCACAAAACCTGAAGGAAAGTAGATAGCTGCAAAATCTCTGCGCACATTGCTTAGTTCCCAGAAGTAAATCATATGTGCCATATTGATTCATTTAAGTTTAAAGAGTTAGGTGCTACACCCTCGGAAATGCTTTCCTATATAGGAAATGCTAGTATTAGAGATGCGAATGTTAGCACAAAAACTGAAGGAAAGAAGATAGCTGCAAAATCTCTGCACACAATGCTTAGTTCTCAGAAGTAAATCATATGTGCCATGTTGTTTCATTTAGGTTTAAAGTGTTAAGTGCTTTACCCTCTGTCATGCTTTCCAATATAGGAAATGCTAGTTTTAGAGATACGAATGTTAGCGCCAAAACTGAAGGAGAGGAGATAGCTGCAAAATCTCTGCACACAATGCTTAGTTCTCAGAAGTAAATCATATGTGCCATGTTGTTTCATTTAGGTTTAAAGAGTTAGGGGCTATAAACTCTGTGATGCTTTCCTATATAGGAAATGCTATTTTTAGAGATACGAATGTTAGCACACAACCTGAAGGAAAGGAGAAAGCAGCAAAATCTCTGCACACAATGCTTAGTTCTCAGAAGTAAATGATATGTTCCATGTTGTTTCATTTAGGTTTAAAGAGTTAGGTGCTAAATCCGCGGTAATGCTATCCTATAGTGTAAATGCTAGTTTCAGATATAGGAATGTTAGCACAAAAACTGAAGGAAAGGAGATAGCTCCAAAATCTCTTCACACAATGCTTAGATCTCAGAAGTAAATCATATATGCCATGTTGTTTCATTTAGGTTTAAAGAGTTAGGTGCTATACCCTCGGTTATACTTTCCTGTATAGGAAATGCTTGTTCTGGAGATACGAATGTTAGCAAAAAAACTCAAGGAAAGGAGGTAGCTGCAAAATCTTTGCACACAATGCTTAGTTCTCAGAAGTAAATCATGTGTGCCGTGTTGTTTAATTTCGGTTTAAAGTGTTATGTGCTATACCCGCGGTAATGCTTTCCTATAGCGTAAATGCTAGTTTTAGATATAGGAATGATAGCACAAAAACTGAATGAAAGGAGATAGCTGCAAAATCTCTGCACACAATGCTTAGTTCTCAGATGTAAATCTTATGTGCCATGTTTTTTCATTTAGGTTTAAAGAGTTAGGTGCTGTACCCACGGTAATGCTTTCCTACATAGGAAATGCCAGTTTTAGAGATATGAATGTTTGCACAAAAAATGAAGGAAAGGAGATAGCTGCAAAATGTCTGCACACAATACTTAGGTCTCAGAAGTAAATCATATGTGCCATGTGGTTTAATTTAGTTTCAAAGAGTTAGGTGCTATACCCTCGATTAAGCCTTCCTGTATAGAAAATGCTAGATTTAGTGATACGAATGTTAGCACAAAAATTGAAGGAAAGGAGATAGCTGCAAAATCTCTGCACACAATGCTTAATTCTCAGAAGTAAATCATATGTGCCATGTTGTTTCATTTAGGTTTAAAGAGTTAGGTGCTATACCCGCAGCAATGCTTTCCTATAGTGTAAATGCTGGTTTTAGACATAGGAATGTTAGCACAAAAACTGAAGGAAAGGAGATAGCTGCAGAATCTCTGCACACAATGCTTAGTTCTCAGAAGTAAATCATATGTGCCATGTTGTTTCATTTAGGTTTAAAGAGTTCGGTGCTATACCCGCGGTAATGCTTTCCTATATAGGAAATGCTAGTTTTAGAGATACGAATGTTAGCACAAAAACTGAAGGAAAGGAGATAGCTGCAAAATCTCTGCACACAATGCTTAATTCTCAGAAGTAAATCATATGTGCCATGTTGTTTCATTTATGTTTAAAGAGTTCGGTGCTATACCCGCGGTAATGCTATCCTATAGTGTAAATGCTAGTTTCAGACATAGGAATGGTAGCACAAAAACTGAAGGGAAGGAGATAGCTGCAAACTCTGTGCACACAATGCTTAGTTCGCAGAAGTAAATCATATGTGCCATGTTGTTTCATTTAGGTTTAAAGAGTTCGGTGCTATACCCGCGGTAATGCTATCCTATATTGTAAATGCTAGTTTCAGACATAGGTTTGTTAGCACAAAAACTAAAGGAAAGGAGATAGCTGCAAAATATCTGCACACAATGTTTAGATCTCAGAAGTAAATCATATGTGCCATGTTGTTTCATTTAGGTTTAAAGAATTAGATGCTATACCCACGGTAATGCTTTCCTATATAGGAAATGCTAATTTTAGAGATACGAATGTTAGCAAAAAAACTGAAGGAAAGGAGGTAGCTGCAAAATCTCTGCACACAATGCTTAGTTCTCAGAAGTAAATCATATGTGCCATGTTGTTTAATTTAGGTTTAAAGAGTTAGGTGCTATACCCTCGGTTATGCTTTCGTGTACAGGAAATGCTAGTTCTGGAGATACGAATGTTAGCATAAAAACTGAAGGAAAGGAGATAGCTCCAAAATCTCTGCACGCAATGCTTAGTTCTCAGAAGTAAATGATATGTGCCATGTTGTTTCATTTAGGTTTAAGAGTTAGGTGCTATACCCGCGATAATGCTATACTATAGTGTAAAGGCTAGTTTCAGATATAGGAATGTTAGCACAAAAACTGAAGGAAAGGAGATATCTGTAAAATCTCTGCACACAATGCTTAGTTCTCAGAAGTAAATCATATGTGCCGTGTTGTTTCATTTAGGTTTAAAGAGTTAGGTGCTATAGCCGCGGTAATGGTATACTATGTATAAATGCTAGTTTCAGATATAGGAGTGTTAGCAAAAAACTGAAGTAAAGGAGATAGCTGCAAAATCTCTGCACGCAATGCTGAGTTCTCAGAAGTAAATCATATGTGCCATGTTGTTTCATTTAGGTTTAAAGAGTTAGGTGCTATACCCACGGTAATGCTTTCCTATATAGGAAATGCTAGTTTTAGAGATACGAATGTTAGCACAAAAACTGAAGGAAAGGAGATAGCTGCAAAATCTCTGAACACAATGCTTAGTTCTCCGACGTAAATCATATGTGCCATGTTGTTTAATTTAAGTTTAAAGAGTTAGGTGCTATACCCTCGGTTATGCTTTCGTGTACAGGAAATGCTAGTTCTGGAGATACGAATGTTAGCATAAAAACTGAAGGAAAGGAGATAGCTGCAAAATCTCTGCACGCAATTCTTAGTTCTCAGAAGTAAATGATATGTGCCATGTTGTTTCATTTAGGTTTAAAGAGTTAGGTGCTATAAACTCTGTGATGCTTTCCTATATAGGAAATGCTATTTTTAGAGACACGAATGTTAGCACCAAAACTGAACGAAAGGAGATAGCTGCAAAATCTCTGCACACAATGCTTAGTTCTCAGAAGTAAATCATATGTGCCGTGTTGTTTCATTTAGGTTTAAAGAGTTAAGTGCTATACCCGCGGTAATGCTATACTATGTGTAAATGCTAGTTTCAGATATGGGAATGTTAGCAAAAAACTGAAGGAAAGGAGATAGCTGGAAAATCACTTCACACAATACTTAGTTGTCAGATGTAAATCATATGTTCGATGTTGTTTCATTTAGGTTTAAAGAGTTCGGTGCTATACCCGCGGTAATGCTATACTATAGTGTAAATTCTAGTTTCAGATTTAGGTTTGTTAGCACAAAAACTAAAGGAAAGGATATAGCTGCAAAATCTCTGCACACAATGCTTACATCTCAGATGTAAATCACATGTGCCATGTCGTTTCATTTAGGTTTAAATAGTTAGGTGCTATACCCTCGGTTATGCTTTCCTGTATAGGAAATGCTAGTTCTGGAGATACGAATGTTAGCAAAAAAACTCAAGGAAAGGAGGTAGCTGCAAAATCTCTGCACACAATGCTTAGTTCTCAGAAGTAATTCATATGTGCCATGTTGTTTCATTTAGGTTTAAAGAGTTAGGTGCTATACGCGCGGTAATACATTCCTATAGTGTAAAAGCTAGTTTTAGACATAGGAATGTTAGCACAAAAACTGAAGGAAAGGAGATAGCTGCAAAATCTCTGCAGACAATGCTTAGTTCTCAGAAGTAAATCATATGTGCCATGTTGTTTCATTTAGGTTTAAAGAGTTAGGTGCTATACCCTCGGTTATGCTTTCCTATATAGGAAATGCTAGTTTTAGAGATACGAATGTTAGCACAAAAACTGAAGGAAAGGAGATAGCTGCAAAATCTCTGCAAACAATGCTTAGTTCTCAGAAGTAAGTCATATGTCCCATGATGTTTGATTTAAGTTTAAAGAGTTAGGTGCTATACCCTCGGTTATGCTTTCCTATATAGGAAATGCTAATTTTAGAGATACGAATGTTAGCAGGAAAACTGAAGGAAAGGAGATAGCTGCAAAATCTCTGCAAACAATGCTTAGTTCTCAGAAGTAAATCATATATGCCATGTTGTTTCATTTAGGTTTAAAGAGTTAGGTGCTATACCCGCGGCAATGCTTTCCTATAGTGTAAATTCTAGTCTCAGACATAGGAATGGTAGCACAAAAACTGAAGGAAAGGAGATAGCTGCAAAATCTCTGCAGACAGTGCTTAGTTCTCAGAAGTAAATCATATGTGCCATGTTGTTTCATTTAGGTTTAAAGAGTTAGGTGGTATACCCGCGGTAATGCTATCCTGTGGTGTAAAAGCTTGTTTCAGATATAGGAATGTTAGCACAAAAACTGAAGGAAAGGAGATAGCTGTAAACTCTGTGCACACAATGCTTTGTTCCCAGAAGTAAATCATATGTGCCATGTTGTTTCATTTAGGTTTAAAGAGTTCGGTGCTATACCCACGGTAATGCTATCCTATAGTGTAAATGCTAGTTTCAGATATAGGTTTGTTAGCACAAAAACTAAAGGAAAGGAGATAGCTGCAAAATCTGTGCACACAATGTTTAGATCTCAGAAGTAAATCATATGTGCCATGTTGTTTCATTTAGGTTTAAAGAGTTAGGTGCTATACCCAAGGTAATGCTTTCCTATATAGGAAATGCTAGTTTTAGAGATACGAATGTTAGCACAAAAACTGAAGGAAAGGAGATAGCTGCAAAATCTCTGAACACAATGCTTAGTTCTCTGACGTAAATCATATGTGCCATGTTGTTTAATTTAGGTTTAAAGAGTTAGGTGCTATACCCTCGGTTATGCTTTCGTGTACAGGAAATGCTAGTTCTGGAGATACGAATGTTAGCACAAAAACTGAAGGAAAGGAGATAGCTGTAAAATCTCTGCAAACAATGCTTAGTTCTCAGAAGTAAATCATATGTGCCGTGTTGTTTCATTTAGGTTTAAAGAGTTAGGTGCTTTAGCCGCGGTAATGCTATACTATGTGTAAATGCTAGTTTCAGATATAGGAGTGTTAGCAAAAAACTGAAGGAAAGGAGATAGCTGGAAAATCACTTCGCACAATGCTTAGTTGTCAGATGTAAATCATATGTGCCATGTTGTTTCATTTAGGTTTAAAGAGTTCGGTGCAATACCCGCGGTAATGCTATCCTATAGTGTAAATTCTAGTTTCAGATATAGGTTTGTTAGCACAAAAACTAAAGGAAAGGAGATAGCTGCAAAATCTCTGCACACAATGCTTACATCTCAGATGTAAATCACATGTGCCATGTCGTTTCATTTAGGTTTAAATAGTTAGGTGCTATACCCCCGGTTATGCTTTCCTGTATAGGAAATGCTATTTCTGGAGATACGAATGTTAGCAAAAAAACTCAAGGAAAGGAGGTAGCTGCAAAATCTCTGCACACAATGCTTAGTTCTCAGAAGTAATTCATATGTCCCATGTTGTTTCATTTAGGTTTAAAGAGTTAGGTGCTATACCCTCGGTTATGCTTACCTGTATAGGAAATGCTAGTTCTGGAGATACGAATGTTAGCATAAAAACTCAAGGAATGGAGGAAGCTGGAAAATCTCTGCACACAATGCTTAGTTCTCAGAAGTAAATTATATGTGACATGTTGTTTCATTTAGGTTTAAAGAGTTAGGTGCTTTACCCCTGGTAATGCTTTCCTATATTGTAAATGCTAGTTTTAGACATAGGAATGTTAGCACAAAAACTGAAGGAAAGGAGATAGCTGCAAAATCTCTGCACACAATGCTTAGTACTCCGAAGTAAATCATATGTCCCATGTTGTTTGATTTAAGTTTAAAGAGTTAGGTGCTATACCCTCGGTTGTGCTTTCCTATATAGGAAATGCTAGTTTTAGAGATACGAATGTTAGCAGGTAAACTGAAGGAAAGGAGAAAGCTGCAAAATCTCTGCAGACAATGCTTAGTTCTCAGAAGTAAATCATATGTGCCATGTTGTTTCATTTAGGTTTAAAGAGTTAGGTGCTATACCCTCGGTTATGCTTTCCTATATAGGAAATGCTAGTTTTAGAGATACGAATGTTAGCACAAAAACTGAAGGAAAGGAGATAGCTGCAAAATCTCTGCAAAGAATGCTTAGTTCTCAGAAGTAAGTCATATGTCCCATGATGTTTGATTTAAGTTTAAAGAGTTAGGTGCTATACCCTCGGTTATGCTTTCCTATATAGGAAATGCTAATTTTAGAGATACGAATGTTAGCAGGAAAACTGAAGGAAAGGAGATAGCTGCAAAATCTCTGCAAACAATGCTTAGTTCTCAGAAGTAAATCATATATGCCCTGTTGTTTCATTTAGGTTTAAAGAGTTAGGTGCTATACCCGTGGCAATGCTTTCCTATAGTGTAAATTCTAGTCTCAGACATAGGAATGGTAGCACAAAAACTGAAGGAAAGGAGATAGCTGCAAAATCTCTGCAGACAGTGCTTAGTTCTCAGAAGTAAATCATATGTGCCATGTTGTTTCATTTAGGTTTAAAGAGTTAGGTGGTATACCCGCGGTAATGCTATCCTGTGGTGTAAAAGCTTGTTTCAGATATAGGAATGTTAGCACAAAAACTGAAGGAAAGGAGATAGCTGTAAACTCTGTGCACACAATGCTTTGTTCCCAGAAGTAAATCATATGTGCCATGTTGTTTCATTTAGGTTTAAAGAGTTCGGTGCTATACCCACGGTAATGCTATCCTATAGTGTAAATGCTAGTTTCAGATATAGGTTTGTTAGCACAAAAACTAAAGGAAAGGAGATAGCTGCAAAATCTGTGCACACAATGTTTAGATCTCAGAAGTAAATCATATGTGCCATGTTGTTTCATTTAGGTTTAAAGAGTTAGGTGCTATACCCACGGTAATGCTTTCCTATATAGGAAATGCTAGTTTTAGAGATACGAATGTTAGCACAAAAACTGAAGGAAAGGAGATAGCTGCAAAATCTCTGAACACAATGCTTAGTTCTCTGACGTAAATCATATGTGCCATGTTGTTTAATTTAGGTTTAAAGAGTTAGGTGCTATACCCTCGGTTATGCTTTCGTGTACAGGAAATGCTAGTTCTGGAGATACGAATGTTAGCACAAAAACTGAAGGAAAGGAGATAGCTGTAAAATCTCTGCAAACAATGCTTAGTTCTCAGAAGTAAATCATATGTGCCGTGTTGTTTCATTTAGGTTTAAAGAGTTAGGTGCTTTAGCCGCGGTAATGCTATACTATGTGTAAATGCTAGTTTCAGATATAGGAGTGTTAGCAAAAAACTGAAGGAAAGGAGATAGCTGGAAAATCACTTCGCACAATGCTTAGTTCTCAGATGTAAATCATATGTGCCATGTTGTTTCATTTAGGTTTAAAGAGTTCGGTGCAATACCCGCGGTAATGCTATCCTATAGTGTAAATTCTAGTTTCAGATATAGGTTTGTTAGCACAAAAACTAAAGGAAAGGAGATAGCTGCAAAATCTCTGCACACAATGCTTACATCTCAGATGTAAATCACATGTGCCATGTCGTTTCATTTAGGTTTAAATAGTTAGGTGCTATACCCCCGGTTATGCTTTCCTGTATAGGAAATGCTATTTCTGGAGATACGAATGTTAGCAAAAAAACTCAAGGAAAGGAGGTAGCTGCAAAATCTCTGCACACAATGCTTAGTTCTCAGAAGTAATTCATATGTCCCATGTTGTTTCATTTAGGTTTAAAGAGTTAGGTGCTATACCCTCGGTTATGCTTACCTGTATAGGAAATGCTAGTTCTGGAGATACGAATGTTAGCATAAAAACTCAAGGAATGGAGGAAGCTGGAAAATCTCTGCACACAATGCTTAGTTCTCAGAAGTAAATTATATGTGACATGTTGTTTCATTTAGGTTTAAAGAGTTAGGTGCTTTACCCCTGGTAATGCTTTCCTATATTGTAAATGCTAGTTTTAGACATAGGAATGTTAGCACAAAAACTGAAGGAAAGGAGATAGCTGCAAAATCTCTGCACACAATGCTTAGTACTCCGAAGTAAATCATATGTCCCATGTTGTTTGATTTAAGTTTAAAGAGTTAGGTGCTATACCCTCGGTTGTGCTTTCCTATATAGGAAATGCTAGTTTTAGAGATACGAATGTTAGCAGGTAAACTGAAGGAAAGGAGAAAGCTGCAAAATCTCTGCAGACAATGCTTAGTTCTCAGAAGTAAATCATATGTGCCATGTTGTTTCATTTAGGTTTAAAGAGTTAGGTGCTATACCCGCGGTAATGCTATCCTATAGTGTAAATGCTAGTTTCAGACATAGGAATGGTAGCACAAAAACTGAAGGGAAGGAGATAGCTGCAAACTGTGTGCACACAATGCTTAGTTCGCAGAAGTAAATCATATGTGCCATGTTGTTTCATTTAGGTTTAAAGAGTTCGGTGCTATACCCGCGGTAATGCTATCCTATATTGTAAATGCTAGTTTCAGATATAGGTTTGTTAGCACAAAAACTAAGGGAAAGGAGATAGCTGCAAAATATCTGCACACAATATTTAGATCTCAGAAGTAAATCATATGTGCCATGTTGTTTCATTTAGGTTTAAAGAATTAGGTGCTATACCCACGGTAATGCTTTCCTATATAGGAAATGCTAATTTTAGAGATACGAATGTTAGCAAAAAAACTGAAGGAAAGGAGATAGCTGCAAAATCTCTGCACACAATGCCTAGTTCTCCGACGTAAATCATATGTGCCATATTGTTTAATGTAGGTTTAAAGAGTTAGGTGCTATACCCTCGGTTATGCTTTCGTGTACAGGAAATGCTAGTTCTGGAGATACGAATGTTAGCACAAAAACTGAAGGAAAGGAGATAGCTGCAAACTCTGTGCACACAATGCTTAGTTCCCAGAAGTAAATGATATGTTCCATGTTGTTTCATTTAGGTTTAAAGAGTTAGGTGCTAAATCCGCGGTAATGCTATCCTATAGTGTAAATGCTAGTTTCAGATATAGGAATGTTAGCACAAAAACTGAAGGAAAGGAGATAGCTCCAAAATCTCTGCACACAATGCTTAGATCTCAGAAGTAAATCATATATGCCATGTTGTTTCATTTAGGTTTAAAGAGTTAGGTGCTATACCCTCGGTTATACTTTCCTGTATAGGAAATGCTTGTTCTGGAGATACGAATGTTAGCAAAAAAACTCAAGGAAAGGAGGTAGCTGCAAAATCTTTGCACACAATGCTTAGTTCTCAGAAGTAAATCATGTGTGCCATGTTGTTTAATTTCGGTTTAAAGTGTTATGTGCTATACCCGCGGTAATGCTTTCCTATAGCGTAAATGCTAGTTTTAGATATAGGAATGATAGCACAAAAACTGAATGAAAGGAGATAGCTGCAAAATCTCTGCACACAATGCTTAGTTCTCAGATGTAAATCTTATGTGCCATGTTTTTTCATTTAGGTTTAAAGAGTTAGGTGCTGTACCCACGGTAATGCTTTCCTATATAGGAAATGCCAGTTTAGAGATATGAATGTTTGCACAAAAAATGAAGGAAAGGAGATAGCTGCAAAATGTCTGCACACAATACTTAGGTCTCAGAAGTAAATCATATGTGCCATGTGGTTTAATTTAGTTTCAAAGAGTTAGGTGCTATACCCTCGATTAAGCCTTCCTATATAGAAAATGCTAGATTTAGTGATACGAATGTTAGCACAAAAATTGAAGGAAAGGAGATAGCTGCAAAATCTCTGCACACAATGCTTAATTCTCAGAAGTAAATCATATGTGCCATGTTGTTTCATTTAGGTTTAAAGAGTTAGGTGCTATACCCGCAGCAATGCTTTCCTATAGTGTAAATGCTGGTTTTAGACATAGGAATGTTAGCACAAAAACTGAAGGAAAGGAGATAGCTGCAGAATCTCTGCACACAATGCTTAGTTCTCAGAAGTAAATCATATGTGCCATGTTGTTTCATTTAGGTTTAAAGAGTTCGGTGCTATACCCGCGGTAATGCTTTCCTATATAGGAAATGCTAGTTTTAGAGATACGAATGTTAGCACAAAAACTGAAGGAAAGGAGATAGCTGCAAAATCTCTGCACACAATGCTTAATTCTCAGAAGTAAATCATATGTGCCATGTTGTTTCATTTATGTTTAAAGAGTTCGGTGCTATACCCGCGGTAATGCTATCCTATAGTGTAAATGCTAGTTTCAGACATAGGAATGGTAGCACAAAAACTGAAGGGAAGGAGATAGCTGCAAACTCTGTGCACACAATGCTTAGTTCGCAGAAGTAAATCATATGTGCCATGTTGTTTCATTTAGGTTAAAGAGTTCGGTGCTATACCCGCGGTAATGCTATCCTATATTGTAAATGCTAGTTTCACATATAGGTTTGTTAGCACAAAAACTAAAGGAAAGGAGATAGCAGCAAAATATCTGCACACAATGTTTAGATCTCAGAAGTAAATCATATGTGCCATGTTGTTTCATTTAGGTTTAAAGAATTAGGTGCTATACCCACGGTAATGCTTTCCTGTATAGGAAATGCTAATTTTAAAGATACGAATGTTAGCAAAAAAACTGAAGGAAAGGAGATAGCTGCAAAATCTCTGCACACAATGCTTAGTTCTCCGATGTAAATCATATGTGCCATATTGTTTAATTTAGGCTTAAAGAGTTAGGTGCTATACCCTCGGTTATGCTTTCGTGTACAGGAAATGCTAGTTCTGGAGATACGAATGTTAGCACAAAAACTGAAGGAAAGGAGATAGCTGCAAACTCTGTGCACACAATGCTTAGTTCCCAGAAGTAAATCATATGTGCCATGTTGTTTCATTTAGGTTTAAAGAGTTCGGTGCTATACCCGCGGTAATGCTATCCTATAGTGTAAATGTTAGTTTCAGATATAGGTTTGTTAGCACAAAAACTAAAGGAAAGGAGATAGGTGCAAAATCTCTGCACACAATGTTTAGATCTCAGAAGTAAATCGTATGTGCCATGTTGTTTCATTTAAGTTTAAAGTGTTAGGTGCTATACCCGCGGTAATGCTTTCCTATATAGGAAATGCTAGTTTTAGAGATACGAATGTTAGCAGAAAAACTGAAGGAAAGGAGATAGCTGCAAAATCTCTGCACACAATGCTTAGTTCACAGAAGTAAATCATATGTGCCATGTTGTTTCATTTATGTTTAAAGACTTCGGAGCTATACCCGCGGTAATGCTATCCTATAGTGTAAATGCTAGTTTCAGATATAGGTTTGTTAGCACAAAAACTAAAGGAAAGGAGATAGCTGCAAAATATCTGCACACAATGTTTAGATCTCAGAAGTAAATCATATGTGCCATGTTGTTTCATTTATGTTTAAAGGGTTAGTGCTATACCCACGGTAATGCTTTCCTATATAGGAAATGCTAGGTTTAGAGATACGAATGTTAGCACAAAAACTGAAGGAAAGGAGATAGCTGCAAAATCTCTGCACACAATGGTTAGTTCTCCGAAGTAAATCATATGTGCCATGTTGTTTAATTTAGGTTTAAAGAGTTAGGTGCTATACCCTCGGTTATGCCTTCCTGTATAGGAAATGCTAGTTCTGGAGATACGAATGTTAGCACAAATACTGAAGGAAAGGAGATAGCTGCAAAATCTCTGCACACAATGCTTAGTTCTCAGAAGTAAATCATATTTGCCATGTTGTTTCATTTAGGTTTAAAGAGTTAGGTGCTATAATCTCTGTGATGCTTTCCTATATAGGAAATGCTATTTTTAGAGATACTAATGTTAGCACAAAAACTGAAGGAAAGGAGATAGCTGCAAAATCCCTGCACACAATGCTTAGTTCTCAGAAGTAAATCATATGTGCCATGTTGTTTCATTTAGCTTTAAAGAGTTAGGTGCTATAGCTGCGGCAATGCTTTTCTATAGTGTAAATGCTAGTTTTAGACATAGGAATGTTAGCACAAAAACTGAAGGAAAGGAGATAGCTGCAAAATCTCTGCAGACAAAGCTTAGTTCTCAGAAGTAAGTCATATGTGCCATGTTGTTTCATTTAGGTTTAATGAGTTAAGTGCTATACCCTCGGTTATTCTTTCCTATATAGGAAATGCTAGTTTAGAGATACAAATGTTAGCACAAAAACTGAAGGAAAGGAGATAGCTGCAAAATCTCTGCACACAATGCTTAGTTCTCAGAAGTAAATCATATGTCCCATGTTGTTTGATTTAAATTTAAACAGTTAGGTGCTAAACCCTCGGTTATGCTTTCCTATATAGGAAATGCTAGTTTAAAGACACGAATGTTAGCAGAAAAAGTGAAGGAAAGGAGATAGCTGCAAAATCTCTGCACATAATGCTTAGTTCTCAGAAGTAACTCATATGTGACATGTTGTTTCATTTAGGTTTAAAGAGTTCGGTGCTATACCCGCGGTAATGCTATCCTATAGTGTAAATGCTAGTTTCAGATATAGGAATGTTAGCACAAAAACGGAAGGAAATGAGATGGCTGCAAAATCTCTGCACACAATGCTTAGTTCTCAGAAGTAAATCATAGGTGCCATTTTGTTTCATTTAGGTTTAAGCGTTAGGTGCTATACCCTCGGTTATGCTTTCCTATATAGGAAATGCTAGTTCTAGAGATACGAATGTTAGAACAAAAACTGAAGGAAAGGAGATAGCTGCAAAATCTCTGCACACAATGCTTAGTTCTCAGAAGTAAATCATATGTGCCATGCTGTTTCATTTAGGTTTAAAGAGTTCGGTTCTATACCCGCGGTAAAGCTATCCTGTAGTGTAAATGCTAGTTTCAGATATAGGTTTGTTAGCACAAAAACTGAAGGAAAGTAGATAGGTGCAAAATCTCTGCACACAGCGCTTAGTTCTCAGAAGTAAATCATATGTGCCATGTTGTTTCACTTAGGTTGTAGAGTTAGGTGCTATACCCTCGGTTATGCTTTCGTATACAGGAAATGCTAGTTTTAGAGATACGAATGTTAGCACAAAAACTAAGGAAAGGAGATAGCTGCAAAATCTCTGCACCCAATGCTTAGTTCTCAGAAGTAAATAATATGTGCCATGTTGTTTCATTTAGGTTTAAAGAGTTACGTGCTATACCCTCGGTTATGCTTTCCTCTATATGAAATGCTAGTTCTGTAGATACGAATGTTAGCACAACCACTGAAGGAAAGGTGATAGCTGCAAAATCTCTGCACACAATGCTAAGTTCTCAGAAGTAAATCATATGTGACATGTTGTTTCATTTAGGTTTAAAGAGTTCGGTGCTATACCCACGGTAATGCTATCCTATACTGTAAATGCTAGTTTCAGATATAGGAATGTTAGCACAAAAACTGAAGGAAAGGAGATAGCTGCAAAATCTCTGCACAGAATGCTTAGTTCTCAGAAGGAAATCACATGTGCCATGTTGTTTCATTTAGGTTTAAAGAGTTAGGTGCTGTAACCTCGGATATGCTTTCCTACATAGGAAATACTAGTTTTAGAGATACGAATGTTAGCACAAAAACTGAAGGAAAGGAGATAGCTGCAAAATCTCTGCACACAATGCTTAGTTCTCAGAAGTAAATCATATGTGCCATGTTGTTTCATTTAGGTTATAGAGTTGGGTGCTATACCCTCGGTTATGCTTTCCTGTATAGGAAAAGCAAGTTCTGGAGATACGTATGTTAGCACAAAAACTGAAGGAAAGGAGATAGCTGCAAAATCTCTGCACACAATGCTTAGTTCTCCGAAGTAAATCATATGTGCCATGTTGTTTCATTTAGGTTTAAAGAGTTGGGTGCTATACCCTCGGTTATGCTTTCCTGTGTAGGAAAAGCAAGTTCTGGAGATACGAATGTTAGCACAAAAACTGAAGGAAAGGAGATAGCTGCAAAATGTCTGCACTGAATGCTTAGTTCTCAGGAGTAAATCATATGTGCCACGTTGTTTCATTTAGGTTTAAAGTGTTGGGTGCTATACCCTCGGTTATGCTTTCCTGTCCAGGAAAAGCAAGTTCTGGAGATACGAATGTTAGCACAAAAACTGAAGGAAAGGAGATAGCTGCAAAATCTCTGCACACAATGCTTAGTTCTCATAAGGAAATCATATGTGCCATGTTGTTTCATTTAGGTTTAAAGAGTTTGGTGCTATACCCGCGGTAATGCTTTCCTATATAGGAAAGACTAGTTTTAGAGATACTAATGTTAGCACAAAAACTGAAGGAAAGGAGGTAGCTGCAAAATCTCTGCACCCAATGCTTACTTCTCCGAAGAAAATCATATGTGCCATGTTGTTTCATTTAGGTTTAAAGAGTTAGGTGCTCTACCCGTGGTTATGCTTTCCTGTACAGGAAATGCTAGTTCTGGAAATACGAATGTTAGCACAAAAACTGAAGGAAAGGAGATAGCTGCAAATCACTGCACACAATGCTTAGTTCTCAGAAGTCAATCATATGTGCCATTTTGTTTCATTTAGGTTTAAAGAGTTAGGTGCTATACCCTCGTTTATGCTTTCCTGTACAGGAAATGCTAGTTCTGGAGATACGAATGTTAGCACAAAAACAGAAAGAAAGGAGATAGCTGTCAAATCTCTGCACACAAGCTTACTTCTTATAAGTCAATCATAAGAGCCATGTTGTTTCATTTAGGTTTAAAGAGTTATGTGCTATACCAGCGGTAATGCTTGCCTATAGTGAAAATGGTAGTTTTAGACATATGAATGTTAGCACAAAAACTGAAGGAAAGGAGATAGCTGCAAAATATCTGCACACAATGCTTACTTCTCAGAAGTAAATCATATGTGCCATTTTGTTTCATTTAGATTTAAAGAGTTAGGTGCTATACCCGCGTAATGCTTTCCTATAGTGTAAATGCAAGTTTTAGACATAGGAATGTTAGCACAAACACTGAAGGAAAGGAGATAGCTGCAAAATCTCTGCACACAATGCTTAGTTCCCAGAAGTAAATCATATGTGCCATGTTGTTTCATTTTGGTTCAAAGAGTTAATTGATATACCCGTGGTATTGCTTTCCTATAGTGTAAATGCCAGTTTTAGACGTAGGAATGTTAGCACAAAAACTGAAGGAAAGGAGATAGCTGCAAAATCTCTGCACACAATGCTTAGTTCTCAGAAGTAAATCATATTTGCCATGTTGTTTCATTTAGGTTTAAAGAGTTGGGTGCTATACCCGCGGTAATGCTATACTATAGGGTAAATGCTTGGTTCAGATATAGGAATGTCAGCAAAAAAACTGAAGGAAAGGAGATAGCTGCAAAATCTCTGCACACAATGCTTAGTTCTCAGAAGTAAATCATATGTGCCATGTTGTTTCATTTAGGTTTAAAGAGTTAGGTGCTATACCCGCAGCAATGCTTTCCTATAGTGTAAAGGCTAGTTTTAGACATAGGAATGTTAGCACAAAAACTGAAGGAAAGGAGATAGCTGCAAAATCTGTGCACACAATGCTTAGTTCTCAGAAGTAAATCATATGTGCCATGTTGTTTCATTTAGGTTCAAAGAGTTAGATGCTTTACCCTCTGTGATGCTTTCCTATATAGGAAATGCTAGTTTTAGAGATACGAATGTTAGCACAAAAACTGTAGGAAAGGAGATAGCTGCAAAATCTCTGCACACAATGCTTAGTTCTCAGAAGTAAATAATATGTGCCATGTTGTTTGATTTAGGTTTAAAGAGTTATGTGCTATACCCTCTGTGATGCTTTCCTTTACAGGAAATGCTCGTTTTAGCGATACGAATGTTAGCACAAAAACTGAAGGAAAGGAGATAGCTGCAAAAGCTCTGCACAGAATGCTTAGTTCTCAGAAGTAAATGATATGTGCCATGTTGTTTCATTTAGGTTTAAAGAGTTAGGTGCTATGCCCTCTGTGATGCTTTCCTATACAGGAAATGCTAGTTTTAGAGATAAGAATGTTAGCACAAAAACTGATGGAAGGAGATAGGTGCAAAATCTCTGCACACAATGCTTAGTTCTCAGAAGTAAATCATATGTGCCATGTTGTTTCATTTAGGTTTAAAGAGTTAGGTGCTATACCCCCGGTAATGCTTTCCTCTATAGGAAATGCTAGTTCTCGAGATACGAATGTTAGCACAAAAACTGAAGGAAAGGAGATAGCTGCAAAATCTCTGCATACAATGCTTAGTTCTCAGAAGTAAATCATATATCCCATGTTGTTTGATTTAAGTATAAAGAGTTATGTTCTATATCCTCGGTTATGCTTTCCTATATAGGAAATTCTAGTTTTAGAGATACGAATGTTAGCAGAAACACTGAAGGAAAGGATATAGCTGCAAAATCTCTGCACACATGCTTAGTTCTCAGAAGTAAATCATATGTGCCATGTTGTTTCATTTAGGGTTAAAGAGTTAGGTGCTATACCCACAGCAATGCTTTCCTATAGTGTAAAGGCTAGTTTTAGACATAGGAATGTTAGCACAAAAACTGAAGGAAAGGAGATAGCTGCAAAATCTGTGCACACAATGCTTAGTTCACAGAAGTAAATCATATGTGCCATTTTGTTTCATTTAGGTTTAAAGAGTTCGGTGCTATACCCGCGGTAATGCTATCCTATAGTGTAAATGTTAGTTTCAGATATAGCTTTGTTAGCACAAAAACTAAAGGAAAGGAGATAGGTGCAAAATCTCTGCACACAATGTTTAGATCTCAGAAGTAAATCGTATGTGCCATGTTGTTTCATTTAAGTTTAAAGTGTTAGGTGCTATACCCGCGGTAATGCTTTCCTATATAGGAAATGCTAGTTTTAGAGATACGAATGTTAGCAGAAAAACTGAAGGAAAGGAGATAGCTGCAAAATCTCTGCACACAATGCTTAGTTCTCAGAAGTAAATCATATGTGCCATGTTGTTTCATTTATGTTTAAAGACTTCGGAGCTATACCCGCGGTAATGCTATCCTATAGTGTAAATGCTAGTTTCAGATATAGGTTTGTTAGCACAAAAACTAAAGGAAAGGAGATAGCTGCAAAATATCTGCACACAATGTTTAGATCTCAGAAGTAAATCATATGTGCCATGTTGTTTCATTTATGTTTAAAGGGTTAGTGCTATACCCGCGGTAATGCTTTCCTATATAGGAAATGCTAGTTTTAGAGATACGAATGTTAGCACAAAAACTGAAGGAAAGGAGATAGCTGCAAAATCTCTGCACACAATGGTTAGTTCTCCGACGTAAATCATATGTGCCATGTTGTTTAATTTAGGTTTAAAGAGTTAGGTGCTATACCCTCGGTTATGCCTTCCTGTATAGGAAATGCTAGTTCTGGAGATACGAATGTTAGCACAAAAACTGAAGGAAAGGAGATAGCTGCAAAATCTCTGCACACAATGCTTACTTCTCAGAAGTAAATCATATTTGCCATGTTGTTTCATTTAGGTTTAAAGAGTTAGGTGCTATAATCTCTGTGATGCTTTCCTATATAGGAAATGCTATTTTTAGAGATACTAATGTTAGCACAAAAACTGAAGGAAAGGAGATAGCTGCAAAATCCCTGCACACAATGCTTAGTTCTCAGAAGTAAATCATATGTGCCATGTTGTTTCATTTAGCTTTAAAGAGTTAGGTGCTATAGCTGCGGCAATGCTTTCCTATAGTGTAAATGCTAGTTTTAGACATAGGAATGTTAGCACAAAAACTGAAGGAAAGGAGATAGCTGCAAAATCTCTGCAGACAAAGCTTAGTTCTCAGAAGTAAGTCATATGTGCCATGTTGTTTCATTTAGGTTTAATGAGTTAAGTGCTATACCCTCGGTTATTCTTTCCTATATAGGAAATGCTAGTTTAGAGATACAAATGTTAGCACAAAAACTGAAGGAAAGGAGATAGCTGCAAAATCTCTGCACACAATGCTTAGTTCTCAGAAGTAAATCATATGTCCCATGTTGTTTGATTTAAATTTAAACAGTTAGGTGCTAAACCCTCGGTTATGCTTTCCTATATAGGAAATGCTAGTTTAAAGATACGAATGTTAGCAGAAAAAGTGAAGGAAAGGAGATAGCTGCAAAATCTCTGCACATAATGCTTAGTTCTCAGACGTAACTCATATGTGACATGTTGTTTCATTTAGGTTTAAAGAGTTCGGTGCTATACCCGCGGTAATGCTATCCTATAGTGTAAATGCTAGTTTCAGATACAGGAATGTTAGCACAAAAACGGAAGGAAATGAGATGGCTGCAAAATCTCTGCACACAATGCTTAGTTCTCAGAAGTAAATCATATGTGCCATGTTGTTTCATTTAGGTTTAAGAGTTAGGTGCTATACCCTCGGTTATGCTTTCCTATATAGGAAATGCTAGTTCTAGAGATACGAATGTTAGAACAAAAACTGAAGGAAAGGAGATAGCTGCAAAATCTCTGCACACAATGCTTAGTTCTCAGAAGTAAATCATATGTGCCATGCTGTTTCATTTAGGTTTAAAGAGTTCGGTTCTATACCCGCGGTAAAGCTATCCTGTAGTGTAAATGCTAGTTTCAGATATAGGTTTGTTAGCACAAAAACTGAAGGAAAGTAGATAGCTGCAAAATCTCTGCACACAGTGCTTAGTTCTCAGAAGTAAATCATATGTGCCATGTTGTTTCACTTAGGTTGTAGAGTTAGGTGCTATACCCTCGGTTATGCTTTCGTATACAGGAAATGCTAGTTTTAGAGATACGAATGTTAGCACAAAAACTAAGGAAAGGAGATAGCTGCAAAATCTCTGCACCCAATGCTTAGTTCTCAGAAGTAAATCATATGTGCCATGTTGTTTCATTTAGGTTTAAAGAGTTACGTGCTATACCCTCGGTTATGCTTTCCTCTATATGAAATGCTAGTTCTGTAGATACGAATGTTAGCACAAACACTGAAGGAAAGGTGATAGCTGCAAAATCTCTGCACACAATGCTAAGTTCTCAGAAGTAAATCATATGTGACATGTTGTTTCATTTAGGTTTAAAGAGTTCGGTGCTATACCCACGGTAATGCTATCCTATACTGTAAATGCTAGTTTTAGACATAGGATTGTTAGCACAAAAACTGAAGGAAAGGAGATAGCTGCAAAAGCTCTGCACAGAATGCTTAGTTCTCAGAAGTAAATGATATGTCCCATGTTGTTTCATTTAGGTTTAAAGGGTTAGGTGCTATACCCTCTGTGATGCTTTCTTATACAGGAAATGCAAGTTTTAGAGATACGAATGTTAGCACAAAAACTGAAGGAAAGGAGATAGCTGCAAAATCTCTGCACACAATGCTTAGTTCTCAGAAGAAAATCATATGTGCCATGTTGTTTCATTTAGATTTAAAGAGTTCAGTGCTATACCCGCGGTAATGCTATCCTATAGTGTAAATGCTAGATTGAGATATAGGTTTGTTAGCACAAAAACTAAAGGAAAGGAGATAGCTGCAAAATCTCTGCACACAATGCGTAGTTCTCAGAAGTAAATCATATGTGCCAGGTTGTTTAATTTAGTTTCAAAGACTTAGGTGCTATAACCTCGGTTATGCCTTCCTATATAGGAAATGTTAGATTTACAGATACGAATGTTAGCACAAAAACTGAAGGAAAGGAGATAGCTGCAAAATCTCTGCACACAGTGCTTAGTTCTCAGAAGTAAATCATATGTGCCATGTTGTTTCATTTAGGTTTAAAGAGTTAGGTGCTATACCCTCGGTTATGCTTTCCTGTATAGGAAATGCTAGTTCTGGAGGTACGAATGTTAGCACAGAAACTGAAGGAAAGGAGAGAGCTGCAAAATCTCTGCACACAATGCTTTGTTCCCAGAAGTAAATCATATGTGTCATGTTGTTTCATATAAGTTTATAGAGTTAGGTGCTATGCCCGCGTTATTGCTTTCCTATACTGTAAATGCTAGTTTTAGACATAGGAATGTTAGCAAAAAACTGAAAGAAAGGAGATAGCTGCAAAATCTCTGCAAACATTGCATAGTTCTCAGAAGTAAATCATATGTGCCATGTTGTTTCATTTAGGTTTTTAGAGTTAGTTGCTATACTCGCGGTTATGCTATCCTATAGTGTAAATGCTAGTTTCAGATGTAGGAATGTTAGCAAAAAACTGAAGGAAAGGAGATATCTGCAAAATCTCTGCAAACAACGCTTAGTTCTTAGAGGTAAATGATATGTGCCATGTTGTTTCATTTAGGTTTAAAGGGTTAGGTGCTATACCCTCTGTGATGCTTTCCTATACAGGAAATGCTAATTTTAGAGATACGAATGTTAGCACAAAAACTGAAGGAAAGGAGATAGCTGCAAAATCTCTGCACACAATGCTTAGTCTCAGAAGTAAATCGTATGTGCCATGTTGTTTCATTTAGGTTTGAAGAGTTAGGTGCTATACCTGCGTTAATGCTTTCATATATTGTAAATGATAGTTTTAGACCTAGGAATGTTAGTACAAAAACTGAAGGAAAGGAGATAGCTGCAAAATCTCTGCACACAATGCTTAGTTCTCAGAAGTAAATTATATGCCATGTTGTTTCATTTCGGTTTAAATATTTAGGTGCTATACCCGAGGTAATGCTATCCTATAGTGTAAAGGCCAGTTTCAGATATAGGAATGTTAGCACAAATACTGACGGAAAGGAGATAGCTGCAAAATCTCTGCACACAATGCTTAGTTCTAAGAAGTAAATCATATGTGCCATGTTGTTTCATTTAGGTTTAAAGAGTTAGGTGCTATACCCTTTGTGATGCTTTCCTTTACAGGAAATGCTAGTTTTAGAGATACGAATGTTAGCACAAAAACTGGAGGAAAGGTGATATGTGCAAAATCTCTGTACACAATGCTTAGTTCTCACAAGTAAATCATATGTGCCATGATGATTCATTTAGGTTTAAAGTGTTAGGTGGTATACCCTCGGTTATGCTTTCCTACCTAGGAAATACTAGTTTTAGAGATACGAATATTAGCACAAAAACTGAAGGGAAGGACATAGCTGCAAAATCTCTGCACACAATGCTTAGTTCTCAGAAGTAAATCGTATGTGCCATGTTGTTTCATTTAGGTTTAAAGAGATAGGTGCTATACCTGCGTTAATGCTTTCATATATTGTAAATACTAGTTTTAGACATAGGAATGTTAGCACAAAAACTGAAGGAAAGGAGATATCTGCAAAATCTCTGCACACAATTCTTAGTTCTCAGAAGTAAATCATATGTGCCATGTTGTTTCATTTAGGTTAAAGAGTTAGGTGCTATACCCACGTTAATGCTTTCATATGTTGTAAATGCTAGTTTTAGACCTAGGATTGTTAGCACAAAAACTGAAGGAAAGGAGATAGCTGCAAAATCTGTACACACAATGCTTAGTTCTCAGAAGTATATCATATGTGCCATGTTGTTTCATTTAGGTTCAAAGAGTTCGATGCTTTACCCTCTGTGATGCTTTCCTATATAAGAAATGCTAGTTTTAGAGATACGAATGTTAGCACAAAAACTGAAGGAAAGGAGATAGCTGCAAAATCTCTGCACACAATGCTTAGTTCTAAGAAGTAAATCATATGTGCCATGTTGTTTCATTTAGGTTTAAAGAGTTATGTGCTATACCCTCTGTGATGCTTTCCTTTACAGGAAATGCTCGTTTTAGAGATACGAATGTTAGCACAAAAACTGAAGGAAAGGGGATAGCTACAAAAGCTCTGCACAGAATGCTTAGTTCTTGGAAGTAAATGATATGTGCCATGTTGTTTCATTTAGGTTTAAAGAGTTATGTGCTATGCCCTCTGTGATGCTTTCCTATACAGGAAATGCTAGTTTTAGAGATACGAATGTTAGCACAAAAACTGAAGAAAGGAGATAGGTGCAAAATCTCTGCACACAATGCTTAGTTCTCAGAAAAAAATCATATCTGCCATGTTGTTTCATTTAGGTTTAAAGAGTTAGGTGCTATACCCTCGGTTATGCTTTCCTTTTAGGAAATGTTATTTCTGGAGATACGAATGTTAGCGCAAAAACTGAAGGAAAGGAGAGAGCTGCAAAATCTCTGCACACAATGCTTAGTTCTCAGAAGTCAATCACATGTGCCGTGTTGTTTCATTTAGGTTTACAGAGTTAGGTGCTATACCCGCGGTAATGCTTTCCTATAGTTTGTTTAAATGCTAGTTTTAGAAATAGGAATATTACCACAAAACCTGAAGGAAAGGAGATAGCTGCAAAATCTCTGCACACAATGCTTAGTTCTCAGAAGTAAATCATATGTGCCATATTGATTCATTTAAGTATAAAGAGTTAGGTGCTACACCGTCGGTAATGCTTTCCTATATAGGAAATGCTAGTTTTAGAGATACGAATGTTAGCACAAAAACTGAAGGAAAGAAGATAGCTGCAAAATCTCTGCACACAATGCTTAGTTCTCAGAAGTAAATCATATGTGCCATGTTGTTTCATTTAGGTTTAAAGAGTTCAGTGCTATACCCGCGGTAATGCTATCCTATAGTGTAAATGCTAGATTGAGATATAGGTTTGTTAGCACAAAAACTAAAGGAAAGGAGATAGCTGCAAAATCTCTGCACACAATGCGTAGTTCTCAGAAGTAAATCATATGTGCCAGGTTGTTTAATTTAGTTTCAAAGACTTAGGTGCTATAACCTCGGTTATGCCTTCCTATATAGGAAATGTTAGATTTACAGATACGAATGTTAGCACAAAAACTGAAGGAAAGGAGATAGCTGCAAAATCTCTGCACACAATGTTTAGATCTCAGAAGTAAGTCATATGTGCCATGTTGTTTCATTTAGGTTTAAAGAGTTAGGTGCTATACCCGCGGTAATGCATTCGTATAGTGTAAATGCTAGTTTTAGACATAGGAATGTTAGCACAAAAACTGAAGGAAAGGAGATAGCTGCAAAATCTCTGCACACAATGCGTAGTTTTCAGAAGTAAATCATATGTGCCATGTTGTTTCATTTAGGTTTAAAATGTTAGGTGCTATACCCTCGGTTATGCTTTCCTGTATAGGAAATGCTAGTTCTGGAGGTACGAATGTTAGCAAAAAAACTGAAGGAAAGGAGAGAGCTGCAAAATCTCTGCACACAATGCTTTGTTCCCGGAAGTAAATCATATGTGTCATGTTGTTTCATATAACTTTATAGAGTTAGGTGCTATGCCCGCGTTATTGCTTTCCTATACTGTAAATGCTAGTTTTAGACATAGGAATGTTAGCACAAAAACTGAAAGAAAGGAGATAGCTGCAAAATCTCTGCAAACATTGCATAGTTCTCAGAAGTAAATCATATGTGCCATGTTGTTTCATTTAGGTTTTTAGAGTTAGTTGCTATACTCGCGGTTATGCTATCCTATAGTGTAAATGCTAGTTTCAGATGTAGGAATGTTAGCAAAAAACTGAAGGAAAGGAGATATCTGCAAAATCTCTGCAAACAACGCTTAGTTCTTAGAGGTAAATGATATGTGCCATGTTGTTTCATTTAGGTTTAAAGGGTTAGGTGCTATACCCTCTGTGATGCTTTCCTATACAGGAAATGCTAATTTTAGAGATACGAATGTTAGCACAAAAACTGAAGGAAAGGAGATAGCTGCAAAATCTCTGCACACAATGCTTAGTTCTAAGAAGTAAATCATATGTGCCATGTTGTTTCATTTAGGTTTAAAGAGTTATGTGCTATACCCTCTGTGATGCTTTCCTTTACAGGAAATGCTCGTTTTAGAGATACGAATGTTAGCACAAAAACTGAAGGAAAGGAGATAGCTACAAAAGCTCTGCACAGAATGCTTAGTTCTTGGAAGTAAATGATATGTGCCATGTTGTTTCATTTAGGTTTAAAGAGTTATGTGCTATGCCCTCTGTGATGCTTTCCTATACAGGAAATGCTAGTTTTAGAGATACGAATGTTAGCACAAAAACTTAAGAAAGGAGATAGGTGCAAAATCTCTGCACACAATGCTTAGTTCTCAGAAAAAAATCATATCTGCCATGTTGTTTCATTTAGGTTTAAAGAGTTAGGTGCTATACCCTCGGTTATGCTTTCCTTTTAGGAAATGTTATTTCTGGAGATACGAATGTTAGCGCAAAAACTGAAGGAAAGGAGAGAGCTGCAAAATCTCTGCACACAATGCTTAGTTCTCAGAAGTCAATCATATGTGCCATGTTGTTTCATTTAGGTTTACAGAGTTAGGTGCTATACCCGCGGTAATGCTTTCCTATAGTTTGTTTAAATGCTAGTTTTAGAAATAGGAATATTACCACAAAACCTGAAGGAAAGGAGATAGCTGCAAAATCTCTGCACACAATGCTTAGTTCTCAGAAGTAAATCATAAGTGCCATATTGATTCATTTAAGTATAAAGAGTTAGGTGCTACACCCTCGGTAATGCTATCCTATATAGGAAATGCTAGTTTTAGAGATACGAATGTTAGCACAAAAACTGAAGGAAAGAAGATAGCTGCAAAATCTCTGCACACAATGCTTAGTTCTCAGAAGTAAATCATATGTGCCATGTTGTTTCATTTAGGTTTAAAGAGTTAGGTGCTTTACCCGCTGTCATGCTTTCCAATATAGGAAATGCTAGTTTTAGAGATACGAATGTTAGCACCAAAACTGAAGGAGAGGAGATAGCTGCAAAATCCCTGCACACAATGCTTTATTCTCAGAAGTAAATCATATGTGCCATGTTGTTCCATTTAGGTTTAAAGAGTTAGGTGCTATACCCACGGTAATGCTTTCCTATATAGGAAATGCTAGTTTTAGAGATACGAATGTTAGCACAAAAACTGAAGGAAAGGAGATAGCTGCAAAATCTCTGCACACAATTCTTAGTTCTCAGAAGTAAATCATATGTGCCATGTTGTTTCATTTAGGTTAAAGAGTTAGGTGCTATACCCGCGTTAATGCTTTCATATGTTGTAAATGCTAGTTTTAGACATAGGATTGTTAGCACAAAAACTGAAGGAAAGGAGATAGCTGCAAAAGCTCTGCACAGAATGATTAGTTCTCAGAAGTAAATGATATGTCCCATGTTGTTTCATTTAGGTTTAAAGGGTTAGGTGCTATACCCTCTGTGATGCTTTCCTATACAGGAAATGCAAGTTTTAGAGATACGAATGTTAGCACAAAAACTGAAGGGAAGGAGATAGCTGCAAAATCTCTGCACACAATGCTTAGTTCTCAGAAGTAAATCATATGTGCCATGTTGTTTCATTTAGGTTAAAGAGTTAGGTGCTATACACGCATTAATGCTTTCATATGTGGTAAATGCTAGTTTTAGACATAGGATTGTTAGCACAAAAACTGAAGGAAAGGAGATAGCTGCAAAAGCTCCGCACAGAATGCTTAGTTCTCAGAAGTAAATGATATGTCCCATGTTGTTTCATTTAGGTTTAAAGGGTTAGGTGCTATACCTCTGTGGTGCTTTCCTGTACAGGAAATGTAAGTTTTAGAGATACGAATGTTAGCACAAAAACTGAAGGGAAGGAGATAGTTGCAAAATCTCTGCACACAATGCTTTGTTCTCAGAAGTAAATCGTATGTGCCATGTTGTTTCATTTAGGTTTGAAGAGTTAGGTGCTATACCTGCGTTAATGCTTTCATATATTGTTAATGCTAGTTTTAGACATAGGAATGTTAGCACAAAACTGAAAGAAAGGAGATAGCTTCAAAATCTCTGCACACAATGCTTAGTTCTCAGAAGTAAATCATATGTGCCATGTTGTTAAATTTCAGTTTAAATATTTATGTGCTATACCCGAGGTAATGCTATCCTATAGTGTATATGCTAGTTTCAGATATAGGTATGTTAGCACAAATACTGACGGAAAGGAGATAGCTGCAAAATCTCTGCACACAATGCTTAGTTCTCAGAAGTAAATCATATGTGCCATGTTGTTTCATTTAGGTTTAAAGAGTTAGGTGCTATACCATCGATTATGCTTTCCTATACTGGAAATGCTAGTTTTAGAGATACGAATGTCAGCACAAAAACTGAAGGAAAGGAGATAGCTGCAAATGCTCTGCACAGAATGCTTAGTTCTCAGAAGTAAATCATACGTGCCATGTTGTTTCATTTACGTTTAAAGAGTTAGGTGCTTTACCCTCTGTGCTGCTTTCCTATGTAGGAAATGCTAGTTTTAGAGATACGAATGTTAGCACAAAAACTGAAGGAAAGGAGATAGATGCAAAATCTCTGCACACAATGCTTAGTTCTCAGAAGTAAATCATATGTGCCATGTTGTTTCATTTAGGTTTAAAGAGTTGGGTGCTATACCCTCGGTTATGCTTTCCTGTTTAGGAAATGCTAGTTCTGGAGATACGAATGTTAGCGCAAAAAAAGAAGGAAAGGAGATAGCTGCAAAATCTCTGCACACAATGCTTAGTTCTCAGAAGTAAATCATATGTGCCATTTTGTTTCATTTAGGTTTACAGAGTTAGGTACTATACCCGCGGTAATGCTTTCCCATAGTGTAAATGCTAGTTTTAGAAATAGGAATATTAGCACAAAACCTGAAGGAAAGGAGATAGCTGCAAAATCTCTGCACACAATGCTTAGTTCTCAGAAGTAAATCATATGTGCCATGTTGTTTCATTTAAGTTTAAATAGTTAGGTGCTATACCCTCGTTTATGCTTTCCTATATAGGAAATATTAGTTTTAGTGATACGAATGTTAGCACAAAAAATGAAGGAAAGGAGATAGCTCCAAAATCTCTGCACACAATGCTTAGTTCTCAGAAGTAAATCATATGTGCCATGTTGTTTAATTTAGTTTCAAAGAATTAGGTGCTATACCCTCAGTTATGCCTTCCTATATAGCAAATGCTAGAGTTACAGATACGAATGTTAGCACAAAAACTGAAGGAAAGGAGATAGCTGTAATATCTCTGCACACAATGCTTTGTTCTCAGAAGTAAATCATATGTGCCATTTTGTTTCATTTAGTTTTATAGAGTTAAGTGCTATGCACGCGTTATTGCTTTCCTATACTGTAAATGCTAGTTTTAGACATAGGAATGTTAGCACAAAAAATGAAAGAAAGGAGATAGCTGCAAAATCTCTGCACACAATGCTTATTTCTCAGAAGTAAATCATATGTGCCATGTTGTTTCATTTAGGTTTAAAGAGTTCGGTGCTATACCCATGGTAATGCTATCGTATAGTGTAAAAGCTACTTTTAGACATAGGAATGTTAGCACAAAACTTGAAGGAAAGGAGAAAGCAGCAAAATCTCTGCACACAATGCTTAGTTCTCAGAAGTCAATCATATGTGCCATGTTGTTTCATTTAGGTTTATAGAGTTAGGTGCTATACCCGCGGTAATGCTTTCCTATACTGTAAATGCTAGTTTTAGACATAGGAATGTTAGCACAAAAACTGAAGGAAAGGAGAAAGCAGCAAAATCTCTGCACACAATGCTTTGTTTTCAGATGTAAATCATATGTGCCCTGTTGTTTCATTTAGGTTTAAAGAGTTTGGTGCTATACCCGCGGTAATGCTTTCCTATAGTGTAAAAGCTAGTTTCAGATATAGGAATGTTAGCACAAAAACTGAAGGAAAGGAGATAGCTGCAAAATCTGTGCACACAATGCTTAGTTCGCAGAAGTAAATCATATGTTCCATATTGTTTCATTTAGGTTTAAAGAGTTCGGTGCTATACCCGCGGTAATGCTATCCTATAGTGTAAATGCTAGTTTCATATATAGGGTTGTTAGCACAAAAACTAAAGGAAAGGAGATAGCTACAAAATCTCTGCACACAATGTATAGATCTCAGAAGAAAATCATATGTGCCATGTTGTTTAATTTAGTTTCAAAGGCTTAGGTGCTATACCCTCGGTTATGCCTTCGTATATAGGAAATAATATATTTACAGATACGAATGTTAGCGCAAAAACTGAAGAAAAGGAGATAGCTGCAAAATCTCTGCACACAATGCTTAGTTCTCAGAAGTAAATCATATGTGCCATGTTGTTTCATTTAGGTTTAAAGAGTTAGGTGCTATAACCGTGGTTATGCTTTCATATGTTGTAAATGCTAGTTTTAGACGTAGGATTGATAGCACAAAAACTGAAGGAATGGAGATAGCTGCATAATCTCTGCACACAATGCGTAGTTCTCAGAAGTAAATCATATGTGCCATGTTGTTTCATTTAGGTTTAAAGATTTAGGTGCTATACCCTCGGTTATGCTTTCCTGTATAGGAAATGCTACTTTTACAGATACGAATGTTAGCACAAAAACTGAAGGAAAGGAGATAGCTGCAAAATCTCTGCACACAATGCTTAGTTCTCTGAAGTAAATCATATGTGCCACGTTGTTTCATTTAGGTTTAAAGAGTTAGCGGCTATACCCTCGGTTATCTCTCCTATGTAGGAAATGCTTTTTTTACAAATAGGAATGTTAGCACAAAAACTGAAGGAAAGGAGATAGCTGCAAAATCTCTGCACACAATGCTTAGTTCTCAGAAGTAAATCATATGTGCCATGTTGTTTCATTTTGGTTCAAAGAGTTAAGTGATATACCCGTGGTATTGCTTTCCTATAGTGTAAATGCTAGTTTTAGACATAGGAATGTTAGCACAACAACTGAAGGAAAGGAGATACCTGCACAATCTCTGCACACAATGCTTAGTTCTCAGAAGTAAATCATATGTTCCATGCTTTCTCATGTAGGTTTAATGTGTTAGCTGCTATACCCCCAGTTATGCTTTCCTATAGTGTAAATGCTAGTTTTAGATTAGGAATGTCACCACAAAAACTGAATGAAATGAGATAGCTGCAAAATGTCATCACACAATGCTTAGTTCTCAGAAGTAAATCATATGTGCCATGTTGTTTCAGTTAGGTTTAAAGAGTTAGCTGCTATACCCCCGGTTATACTTTCCTATAAAGAAATGCTAGTTTTAGTGAGATGTAAATGTTAGCACAAAAACTGAAGGAAAGGAGATAGCTGAAAATCTCTGCACACAATGCTTAGGTCTCAGAAGGAAATCATATGTTCCATGTTGTTTAATTTAGGTTTAAAGATTTAACTGCTTTACGCTGAGTTATGCTTTCGTACATAGTAAATGCTAGTTTTAGAGATAGGAATTTTAGTACTAAAAATGAAGGAAAGGAGTGAGCGGCAAAATCTCTGCACACAACGCTTACTTCTCAGCAGTAATTCATATGTACCATGCTTTTTTAGGTAGTTTTAAAGAGTTAGCTGCTATACCCCCGGTTATGCTTTCCTATAGTGTAAATGGTAGTTTTAAAGATAGGAAAGTTAGCATAAAAACTGAAGGAAAGGAGTTAGGTGCAAAATCTCTGTACACAATGGTTACTTCAAAGGAGTAAAACATATGTATCATGTTGTTTCATTTAGGTTTAAAGAGTTAGCTGCTATACACACAATAATGCTTTCCTATATAGGAAATGCTAGTTTTAGAGATAGGAATCTTAGCACAAAAACAGAAGGAAATGAGATAGCTGCAAAATCACTGCACAAAATGCTTAGGTCTCAGAAGGAAATCATATGTGCCATGTTGTTTAATTTAGGTTTAAAGAGTTAGCTTCTATATCCTCGGTTATGCTTTCCTATATAGGAAATGCTTGTTATAGAGAAATGAATGCTGGCACAAAAAATGAAGGAAAGGAGATAGCTGCAAAATCTCTGCACCCAAAGCTTAGTTCTCAGAAGTAAATCATATGTACCATGATTTTCAGGAAGGTTTAAAAATTATCTGCTATCCCCCCGGTTATGCTTTCCTTTAGTGTAAATGCTAGGTTTAGAGATAGGAATGTTATCAAAAAAACTGAAGGAAAGGAGATAGCTGCAAAATCTCTGAACACAGTGCTTAGTTCTCAGAAGTAAATCAGATGTACCATGATTTTCAGGTAGTTTTAAAGAGTTAGCTGCTATACCCCCGGTTAAACATTCCTATAGTGTAAATGCTAGGTTTAGAAATAGGAATGTTTGCACAAAAATTGAAGGAAAGGAGATAGCTGCAAAATCTCTGCCCACAATGCTTAGCTTTCAGAAGTAAATAATATGTGTCATGTTGTTTCATTTAGTTTTAAAAGTTACCTGCTATACATTCGGTTATGATTACCTCTATTGGAAATGACAGTTTTAGAGATAGGAATGTTAGCACAAAAACTGAAGGAAAGGATATAGCTGCAAAATCTCTGCACACAATGCTTAGTTCTCAGAAGTAAATCCTATGTACCATGCTTTTTCAGGTAGGTTTAAAGAGTTAGCTGCTATACCCCGGTTATGCTTTCCTATAGTGTAAATGCTTGGTTTAGAGATAGGAATGTTAACACAAAAACTGAAGTGCGGCTGGGGCGGCTTGCAACCCGACGCTGATGGGGGGTTTGGAGGGGTCAGCTGGCTGCAAAGGCGTCTGAGGCTGTGGCAGACAGCCTCAGAGGGGCTCTCAGGCATGGAGGATGCGCGGCGAGGGGAGAAAGAATGCCACGGAGACCAGGTCTGGTACGCAAGTCCGGTTTATTGCAGAAGGGGACATAGCTTTATAGGGTTAGGGACTGCGTGGAGGGATTTGATAGGTGCGGGCGGGTACTGCTTCCTGATAGGTGATTGTAAGTGGTTGCTAGGCAGAGGGCTGATGGAGAGGTTTGGAATAGGGGAGGGGAAAGGGGGAGTGAGAGCTGGCCGGATGTTGGGCTAGGCGGGAGATAAAAAGGGGGAGGGCAGCACCGGCCAGCCGTTAGCAGCAAAGGCCTAGTCAGGCGTGGTCACCTTATCTAGGCCCAGTGGGCAGAAGTGGTATCACTTCTTGCCGCACCGTTTGCTACTGTGGCAAGCCGGGCGCCCTTCCTCCCACACTGAAGTAAAGAAGAAAGCTGAAAAATCGGAGCACACAATGCTTAGGTCTCAGAAGTAAATCATATCTGCCATGTTATTTCATTTAGCTTTAAAAAGTTAGCTGCTATTCCTTCGGTTATGCTTTCCTATTTAGGAAATATCAGTTTTAGAGATAGGAATGTTAGCACAAAAACTGAAGGAAAGGAGATAGCTGCAAAATCTCTGCACACAATGCTTAGTTCTCAGAAGTAAATCATATATTCCATGCTTTTTCAGGTTGGTTTAAAGAGTTTGCTCCTATACCCCCGGTTATGCTTCCCTATAGTGTAAAAGCTAGTTTTAGAGATAGGATTGTTAGCACAAAAACTGAAGGAAAGGAGATAGATGGAAAATCTCTGCACACAATGTTTAGTGCTCAGAAGTAAATCATCTGTGCAATGTTGATTCTTTGATGTGTAAACAGTTAGCTGCTCTACTCTAGGTTATGCTTTCCTATATAGGAAATGCTAGTTTTACGGATAGGAATTTTCGCACAAAAACTGAAGAAAGGAGATAGCTTCAAAATCTCTGCACTCAATGTTTAATTCCCGAAAGTAAAGCCCATGTGACATTCTCTTTCAAGTAGGTTTAAAGAGTTACGTTCTATACCCTCGGTTATGCATTCCTATATAGTAAATGCTATGTTAAGAAATAGGAATGTTAGCAAAAAAACTGAAGGAAAGGTTATAGCTGCAAAATCTCTGCATACAATGCTTAGTTCTCAGAATAATATCATATGTGCCTTGTTGTTTCATTTAGGTTTAATGAGTTAACTGCTATACCCTCAGTTATGCTTTCTTACATAGTAAATGCTAGATTTCGAGATAGGAATGTTAGCACTAAAATTAAGGAAAGGAGATAGCTACAAAATATCTGCACACATAGCTTAGTTCGAAGATGTAAATCATATGTACCATGCTTTTTCAGGTACGTTTAAAGACATAGCTGCTATACGCCCGGTTAGGCTTTCCTATACAGGAAATGCTAGGTTTAGAGATAGGAATGTTAGCACAAAAACTGAAGGAGAAGAAATTGCTGGACAATCTCTGCACACAATGCTTATTTCTCATAAGTAAAATCATATGTACCATGCTTTTTCAGTAGGTTTAATGAGTTAGCTGCTATACCCCATGTTATGCTTTCCTATAGTGTAAATGCTAGTTTTAGAGATAGGAATGTTAGCACAAAACTTAAGGAAAGGAGATAGCTATGAAATCTCTGCACTCAATGCTTAATTCCCAAAAGTAAAGCACATGTCACATCCTCTTTCAAGTATGTTTAAAGTGTTAGCTGCTATACTCCCGTTTATGCTTTCCTATAGTGTAAATGCTAGTTTTAGAGATAGGAATGTTAGCAGAAAAACTGAAGGAAAGGAGATAGCTTCAAAATCTCTGCACACAATGCTTAGTTCTCAGAAGTAAATCATATGTAATATGCTTTTTCACGTAGGTTTCAAGAGTTAGCTGCTATACCCCCCTTTATGCTTTCCTATAGTGTAAATGCGAGGGTTAGAGATAAGAATGTTAGCACAAAATCTGAAGGAAAGGAGGTACATGCAAAATCTCAAAACAGAATGCTTCGTCCTCAGAAATAAATCATATGTGCCATGTTGATTCATTTATGTTTAAAGAGTTAGCTGCTATTCCCTCGGTTATGCTTTCCTATACAGGAAATGCTAGTTTTAGAGATAGGAATGTTAGCACAAAAACTGAAGGAAAGGAGATTTCTGCAAATTCTCTGCACACAATGCTTAGTTCTCAGAAGTAAATGATAATTACCATGACTTTTCAATTAGGTTTAAAGAGTAAAATGCTATAACCCCGGTTATGCTTTCCTATTGTGTAAATGCTAGTTTTACAGATAAGAATGTTAGCACAAAAACTGATGGAAAGGGAAACGGACTTTGGCCCAGTGGTTAGGGCATCCGTCTACCATATGGGAGGTCCGCGGTTCAAACCCACGGGACTCCTCGACCCGTGTGGAGCTGGCCATGCGCAGTGCTCATGCGCACAAGGAGTGCTGTGCCACGCAAGGGTGTCCCCCGCGTTGGGGAGACCCACGCACAAGGACTGCACCCGTGAGGAAAGCCTCCCAGCGTGAAAAGAAAGTGCAGCCTGCCCAGGAATGGCACCGCCCACACTTCCTGTGCCACTGACGGCAACAGAAGCGGACAAAGAAACAAAAGCAGACAAAGAAACAAGATGCAACAAATAGACACCAAGAACAGACAACCAGGGGAGGGGGGGAAATTAAATAAATAAATAAATCTTTTAAAAAAACTGATGGAAAGGAGATAGCTGCAAAATCTCTCCACACAATGCTTAATTCTCAGGAGTAAATCATATGTGCCATGTTTTTTCATTTAGGTTTAAAGAGTTATCTGCTATACCCTCGGTTATGCTTTCCTATATAGGAAATGCTTGTTTTAGAGATAGGAAGGTTAGCACAAAAACTGAAGGAAAGGAGATATCTGGAAAATCACTACACACAACGCTTAATTCTCAGAAGTAAATCATATGTACCATGCTTTTTCAGGTAGGTTTAAAGAATTCCCTGCTATACGCCCGGTTATGCTTTCCTATTGTGTAAATGCTAGTTTTAGAGATAGGAAGGCTAGCACAAAAACTGAAGGAAAGGAGATAGCCACAAAATCTCTGCACTCTATCCTTTATACCCTTATGTAAAGCACATGTGAAATCCTCTTTCATGTAGGATTAAAGAGTTAGCTGCTATAACCTCGATTATGCTTTCCAATACAGTAAATGCTAAGTTTGTAGATAGTAATGTTAGCACAAAAACTGAAGGAAGGCAGATAGCTGCAAAATCTCTGCACACAATGCTTAGTTCTCAGAAGGAAATCATATGTACCATGCTTTTTCATTTAGGTTTAAAGAGTTAGCTGCTATACCCTCGGTTATGTTCTCCTATATAGTAAATGTATGTTTTACAGGTACTAATGTTAGCACAAAAACGGAAGGAAAGCAGATAGCTGTAAAATCTCTGCGCACAATGCTTTCTTCTCAGAAGGAAATCATATGTACCATGCTTTTTCAGGTAGGTTTAAAGAGTTAGCTGCTATAACCTCGGTTATTCTTTCCTATAGTGTAAATGCTAGTTTTAGAGATTGGAATGTTAGCACAAAAACTGAAGGAAAGGAGATAGCTGCAAAATCTCTGGACACAATGCTTATTCCTCAGAATTACATCCTATGTGCCATGTTGTTTCATTTAGGTTTAAAGTGTTAGCTGCTAAAGCCTCTGTTATGCTTTCCTATATAGTAAATGCTAGTTTTAGAGATAGGAATCTTGGCACAAAAACTGAAGGAAAAAAGGAGATATGTGAAAAATCTCTGCACTCAAGGTTTACTTCCCTAAAGTAAAGCATATGTGACATCCTATTTCACGTAGGTTTAAAGAGTTAGCTCCTATACCCTCGGTTGTGCTTTCCTATATAGTAAATGCTAGTTTTTGAGATAGGAATGTTAGCACAAAAACTGAAGGAAAGGAGATAGCTGCAAAAGATCTGCACTCAGTGCTTAGTTCCCTAAAGTAAAGCACATGTGACATCCTTTTTCAAGTACGTTTAAAGCGTTAGCTGCTATACCCTTGGGTATGCTTTCCTTTATAGTACATGCTAGTTTTAGAGATAGGAATGGAAGCACAAAAACTGAACAAAGGAGATAGCTGCAAAATCTCTGCACACAATACTTAGTTCTCAGAAGTAGATAATATTTGCCATGTTGTTTCATTTAGGTTCAAAGAGTTAGCTGCTATACCCTCGGTTATGCTTTCGTATATAGTAAATGCTAGTTTTATAAACAGGTATATTAGCACAAAAACTGAAGGAAAGGAGATAGCCACAAAATCTCTGCACACAATGCTTAGTTCCCTGAAGTAAAGCACATGTGACATCCTCTTTCAAGTAGGTTTAAAAAGTTACCTGCTATACGATCGGTTATGCTTTCCTATATAGTAACTGCAAGTTTTAGAGATAGGAATGTTAGAACAAAAACTGAGGGATAGGAGATATCTGCAAAATCCCTACACACAATGCTTAGTTTTCACGAGTAAATCATATGTGCCATGTTATTTCATTTATGTTTAAAGAGTTAGCTGCTACACCCTCGGTTATGCTTTCAGATTTAGTAAACGCTAGTTTTAGAGATAGGAATGTTACCCCAAAAACTGAAGGAAAGGAGATAGCTGCAAAATCTTTGCACACAATGCTTAGTTCTCAGAAGTGAATCATATGCGCCATGTTATTTCATTTCAGTTTAAAGAGTTAGCTGCTATACCCTCGGTTATGCTTTCCTATATATTAAATGCTAGTTTCAGAGATAGGAATGTTAGTACAAAAACTGAAGGAAAGGAGATAGCTGCAAAATCTCTGCACACAATGCTTAGTTCTCAGAAGTAAATCATATGTGCCATGTTGTTTCATTTAGGTTTAAAGAGTTAGCTGCTATACACTCGCTTATACTTTCGTATATATTAAATGCTAGTTTTAGAGATAGCAATAGTAGCACAAAAACTTAAAGAAAGGAGATAGCCATAAAATCTCTGCACACAATGCTTAGTTCCCTAAAGTAAAGCACATGTGACATCCTCTTTCAAGTTGGTTTAAGGAGTTAGCTGCTATAGCCTCGGTTATGCTTTCCTATGTAGAAACTGCTAGTTTTGGAGATAGGAATGTTAGCACAAAAACTGAAGGAAAACAGATATCTGCAAAATCTCTGCACACAATGCTGTGTTCAGGGAAGTAAATCATATGTTCCATGTTGTTTCATTTAGGTTTAAAGAGTTAGCTGCTTTACCCTCGGTTATGCTATTTTGCATAGTAAATGCTAGGTTTAGAGATAGCAATGTTAGCACAAAACCTGAAGGAAAGGTGATAACTGCAAAATCTCTGCACACAATGTTTAGTTCTCAGAAGTAAATCATATGTGCCATGTTGTTTCAATTAGGTTTAAATAGTTACCTGCTATAACCTCGTTTATGCTTTCCTATATATTAAATGCTAGTTTTACAGATGGGAATGCTAGTACAAAAAATGAAGGATAGGAGATAGCTGCAAAATATCTGCACACAATGTTTAGTTCTCAGAAGTAAATCATATGTGCCATGTTGTTTCATTTAGCTTTAAGAGTTACCTGCTATACCCCCTGTTTTGCTTTCCTATAGTGTAACAGGTAGTTTTAGAGATAGGCATATTAGCACAAAAACGAAGGAATGGAGATAGCCACAAAATCTCTGCACTCAATGCTTAGTTTCCAAAAGTAAATCACATGTGCCATCCTCTTTCAAGTAGGTTTAAAGAGTTAGCTGCTATACCCTCGGTTATGCTTTCCTATATTCTAAATGCTAGTTTTAGAGATAGGAATGTTAGCCCAAAAACTGAAGGAAAGGAGATAGCTGCAAAATCTCTGCACACCATGCTTAGTTTTCATAAGTAAACCATCTGTGTGATATTGTTTCATTTAGGTTTAAAGAGTTACCTGCTATACCCTCGGTTATGGCTTTCAAAATAGTAAATGCTAGTATTAGAGATAGGAATGTTAGCACAAAAAATGACGGAAAGGGAAAGCTGCAAAATCTCTGCACACAATGCTTAGTTCCCTAAAGTAAAGCACATGTGACATTCTCTTGCAAGTAGGCTTAAATAGTTAGCAGCTTTTCCCGCGGATATGCTATCCTATATAGTAAATGCTAGTTTTAGAGTTAGGAATGTTAGCACAAAAACTGAAGGAAAGGAGACACCTGCAAAATATCTGCACAGAGTACTTAGTTCTCAGAAGTAGATCATATGTGCCATGTTGTTTCATTTAGGTTTAAAGAGTTAGCTGCTTTACCTTCGTTTATGCTTTTTTGCATAGTAAATGCTAGTTTTACAGATAGCAATGTTAGCACAAAACCTGAAGGAAAGGAGATAGCTGTAAAATCTCTGCACACAATGCTTATTTCTCAGAAGTATAATTATATGTGCCATGTTGTTTCTTTTAGGTTTAAAGAGTTAGCTGCTATACCCTCTGTTATCCTTTCCTATATAGTAAATGCTGGTTTTAGGGATAGGAATGTTAGCACAAAAACTGAAGGAAAGGAGATAGCTACAAAATCTCTGCACACAATGCTTAGTTCTCAGAAGTAAATCATATGTGCCTAGTTGTTTCAATTAGGTTTAAATAGTTACCTGCAATAACCTCGGTTATGCTTTCCTATATAGTAAATGCTAGTTTTAGAGATGGGAATGCTAGTACAAAAACTTAAGGAAAGGAGATAGCTGCAAATTATCTCCACACAATGTTTATTTCTTAGAAGTAAATCATATGTGCCATGTTGTTTCATTTAGCTTTAAAGAGTTAGCTGCTATATGCCCTGTTTTGCTTTCCTATAGTGTAACAGGTAGTTTTAGAGATAGGTATATTAGCAGAAAAACTGCAGGAAATGAGATAGCCACAAAATCTCTGCACTCAATGCATAGTTGTTAAAAGTAAATCATATGTGCCATGTTGTTTCATTTAGGTTTAAAGAGTTAGCTGCTATACCCTCGGTTATGCTTTCCCATATAGGAAATGCTAGTTTTAGAGATAGGAATGTTAGCATAAAAACTGAAGGAAAGCAGATAGGTGCAAAATCTCTGCACACAATGCTTAGTTCTCAGAAGTAAATCATTCTTGCCGTGTTGTTTCATTTAGCTTTAAAGAGTTAGCGGCGATACCCTCGGTTATGCTTTCCTATATAGGAAATGCTAGGTTTACAGATAGGAATGTTAGCACAAAAACTGAAAAGAAAATAGCTGCAAAAACTCTGCACACCAATGCCTAGTTCGCTGAAGTAAATCATATGTGCCATATTGTTTCATTTAGGTGTAAAGAGTTAGCGGCTCTAACTTCGCTTATGCATTCATATATAGGAAATGCTAGTTTTAGAGATATGAATGTTAGCATAAAAACTGAAGTAAAGGAGATAGGTGCAAAATCTCTGCTCACAATGCTTAGTTCTCAGAAGTAAATCACATGTGCCATGTTGTTTCATTTTGGTTTAAATAGTTAGCGGCGCTACGCTCGGTTATGGTTTCCTATATAGGAAATTCTAGTTTTACAGATAGGAATGTTAGCGCAAAACCTGAAGGAAAGAAGATAGCTGCAAAATCTCTGCACACAATGCTTAGTTCTCAGAAGTAAATCATTTCTACCATTCTTTTTCAGGTAGGTTTAAAGAGTTAGCTGCTATACTCCCGGTTATGCTTTCCTGTAGCGTAAATTCTAGTTTTAGAGATAGGAATGTTAGCACAAAAAGTGAAAGAAAGAAGATAGCTGCAAAATCTCTGCACAGAAAGCTTAGTTCTCAGAAGTAAATCATATGTACCAAACTTTTGCAGGTAGGTTTAAAGAGTTAGCTGCTATACCACCGGTTATGCATTCCTATATAGGAAATGCTAGTTTTAAAGATAGGAATGTTAGCACAAAAACTGAAGGAAAGAAGAGAGCTGCAAAATCTCTGCAAACAATGCTTAGTTCTCAGAAGTAAATCATATATATCATGCTTTTACAGGTAGTTTTAAAGAGTTAGGTGCTATACCCCCGGTTATGCTTTCCTATATAGGAAATGCTAGTTTTAAAGTTATGAATGTTAGCACAAAATCTGAAGGAAAGGAGATAGCTGCAAAATCTCTGTACTCAATGTTTAGTTCTCAGAAGCAAATCATATGTGCCAATTTGTTTCATTTAGGTTGAAAGAGTTAGCTGCTATACCTCCGATTATGCTTTCCTATGTAGGAAATGCTAGTTTAGAGATATGAATGTTAGAACAAAAACTGAAGGAAAGGAGATAGCTGCAAAATCTCTGCCCACAATGCTTACTTCTCAGAAGTAAATCACATGTACCATGCTTTTTGAGGTAGGTTTAAAGAGTTAGCTGCTATACCATCGCTTATGCTTTCCTGTAGTGTAAATGCTAGGTTAAGAGATAGGAATGTTAGCACAAAAACTGAAGGAAAAGAGATAGCTGCAAAATCTCTGCACAAAATGTTTAGTTCTCAGAATTAAATCATATGTGCCATGTTGTTTCATTTAGGTTTAAAGAGTTAGCTGCTATATCCTCGGTTATGCTTTACTATATAGGAAATGCTAGTTTTAGAGATATGAATGTTAGCATAAAAACTGAAGGAAAGGAGATAGCTGCAAAATCTCTGCACACAATGCTTATTTCTCAGAAGGAAATCACCTGTGCCATGTTGTTTCATTTTGGTTCAAATAGTTAGCGGCGAAACCCTCGGTTGTGCCTTCCTATATAGGGAAAGCTAGTTTTACATATAGGAATGTTAGCTCAAAAACTGAAGGAAAGAATGTAGCTGCAAAATCTCTGCACATAATGCTTAGTTCTCAGAAGTAAAACATATGTTCCATGCTTTTTCAGGTAGGTTTAAAGAGTTAGCTGCTATACCCCCGGTTATGCTTTCCTATATAGGAAATTCTAGTTTTAGAAATATGAATGTTAGCACAAAACCTGAAGTAAAGGAGATAGCTGCAAAATCTCTGCACACAATGCTTATTTGTCAGAAGTTATATCATATGTGCATTGTTGTTTCAATGATGTTTAAAGAGTTAGCTACTTTACGCCCTGTTGTGCTTTCCTATAGTGTAAATGCTAGTTTTAGAGATAGGAATGTTAGCTCAAAAACTGAGAGAAAGGAGATAGCTCCAAAATCTCTGCACACAATGATTAATTCTCAGAAGGAAATCATATGTACCATGGTTTTTCAGGTAGGTTTAGAGAGTTAGCTGCTATAGCTCTGGTTATGCTTTCCTATAGTGTAAATGCAAATTTAAGGGATAGGAATGTTAGCACAAAAACTGAAGGAAAAGAGATAGCTGCAAAATCTCTGCTGACAATGTCTGGTTCTCAGAAGTAAATCATATTTGCCATGTTGTTTCATTTAGGTTTAAAGAGGGAGCGGCTATACCCCCGGTTATGCTTTCCTATATACGTAAGGCTAGTTTTAAAGATAGGAATGTTAGCACAAAAACTGAAGCAAAGAAGATACCTGCAAAATCTCTGCACACAATCCTTAATTCTCAGAAGTAAATCATATAAACCATCCTTTTTCAGGTAGGTTTAAAGAGTTAGCTGCTATACCCCCGGTTATGCTTTCCTATATTTGAAATGCTAGTTTTAGAGATATGAATATTGGCACAAAAACGGAAGGAAAGGTGATAGCTGCAAAATCTCTGCACACAATGTTTAGTTCTCAGAAGTAAATCATGTGTGCCATGTTGTTTCATTTAGGTTTAAAGAGTTACCTGTCATACCATCCGTTATGTTTTCCTATATAGGAAATGCTGGTTTTAGAGATATGAATGTTAGCTCAAAAACTGAATGAAAGGAGATAGCTTCAAAATCTCTGCACACAATGCTTAGTTCTTAGAAGTAAATCATATGTACCATGTTGTTTCATTTACGTTTAAAGTATTAGCTCATATACCCGCGGTTATGCTTTCCTATATAGGAAATACTAGTTTTAGAGTTATGAATGTTAGAAGAAAAACTGAAGGAAAGGAGATAACTCCAAAATCTCTGCACACAATGCTTAGTTCTCAGAAGTAAATCATATGTGCCATGTTGTTTCATTTAGGTATAAAGAGTTAGCGGCGACACCCTCGATTATGCTTTCCTATAGTGTAAGTGCAAGTTTTACAGATAGGAATGTTAGCATAAAAAGTGAAGGAAAAGAGATAGCTGAAAATCTCTGCACAAAATGTTTAGTTCTCAGAAGTAAATCATATGTGCCATGTTGTTTCATTTAGGTTTAAAGAGTTAGCTGCTATTCCCTCGGGTATGCTTTCCAATATATGAAATGTTAGTTTTAGAAATATGAATGTTAGCATAAAAACTGAAGGAAAGGAGTTACCTGCAAAATCACTGCACACAATGCTTAGTTCTCAGAAGGAAATCATATGTGCCATGTTGTTTCATTTAGGTTTAAAGAGTTAGCTGCCATACTCTCGGTTATGCTTTCCTATATAGGAAATGCTAGTTTTAGAGATATGAATTTAGCACAAAAACTGAAGGCAAGGAGATAGCTGCAAAATCTCTGCACACAATGCTTAGATCTCAGAAGTAAATCATATGTGCCATGTTATTTCATTTAGGTTTAAAGAGTTAGCGGCTACGCCCTCAGTTATTCTTTCCTATATATGAAATGCTTGCTTTACAAATAGGAATGTTAGCGCAAAAACTGAAGGAAAGAAGATAGCTGCAAAATCTCTGCACACAATGCTTAGTTCTCAGAAGTGAATCATATGTACCATGCTTTCTCAGGTAGGTTTTAAGAGTTAGCTGCAATACCCTCGGTTATGCTTCCCTATAGTGTAAAGGGTAGTTTTAGAGATAGGAAGGTTAGCACAAAAACTGAAGGAAAAGAGATAGCTGCAAAATCTCTGCACACAATGTTTAATTCTCAGAAGTAAATCATACGTGCGATGTTGTTTCATTCAGTGTTAAAGAGTTAGCTGCTATACCCCCGGTTATGCATACTATATAGGAAATACTAGTTTTAGAGGTATGAATGTTACTACAAAAACAGAAGGAAAGGAGATAGCAGCAAAATCTCGACACGCAATGCTTAGTTCTCAGAAGTAAGTCATATGTGCCATGTTGTTTCATTTAGGTTTAAAGAGTTAGCGGCTATACCCTCAGTTATGTTTTCCTATATAGGAAATTCTTGTTTTACAAATAGGAATGCTAGCACAAAAACTGAAGGAAAGAAGATACCTGCCAAACCTCTGCACACAATACTTAGTTCTCAGAAGTAAATCATATGTACCATGCTTTTTCAGATAGTTTTAAAGAGTTAGCTGCAATACCCCCTGTTATGCTTTACTGTAGTGTAAATGCTTGTTTTACAGATCGGAATATTAGCACAAAAACTGAAGGAAAGAAGATAGCTGCAAAATCTCTGCACACAATGCTTAGTTCTCAGAAGTAAATCATATGTACCATGCTTCTTCAGGTAGGTTTAAAGAGTTAGCTGCTATACCCCCGGGTATGCTTTTCTATAGTGTAAACACTAGTTTTAGAGACAGATATGTTAAAACAAAAACTGAAGGAAAAGAGATAGCTTCAAAATCTCTGCACACCATGTTTAGTTCTCAGAAGTAAATAATATGTGCCATATTATTTCATTTAGGTATAAAGAGTTAGGTGCTATACCCTTGGTTATGCTTTCCTGTATAGGAAATGATCGTTTTAGAGATGTGAATGTTAGCACAAAAACTGAAGGAAAGGCGATAGCTGAAAAATCTCTGCACACAATGCTTTGTTCTCAGAAGTAAATCATATGTGCATTGTTGTTTCATCTAGGTTGAAAGAATTGGCGGCGATACCCTCGGTTATGCGTTCCATTATAAGAAATGCTAGTTTTAAAGATAGGAATGTTAGCACAAAAAATGAAGGAAAGAAGATAGCTGCAATATCTCTGCACACAATGCTCAGTTCTCAGAAGTAAATCGTATGTAGCATGCTTTTTCAGGTAGGTATAAAGAGTTAGCTCCTATACCCTCAGTTATGCTTTCCTATATAGGAAATTCTAGTTTTAGAAATATGAATGTTAGCACATAAACTGAAGGAAAGGAGAGAGCTGCAAAATCTCGGCACTCAATGCTTAGTTCTCAGAAGTAAATCAGATGTACCATGGTTTTTCAGGTAGGTTTAAAGAGTTAGCAGCTATAGCTCTGATTATGCTTTCCTATAGTGTAAATGCAAGTTTTAGAGATAGGAATATTAGCACAAAAACGGAAGGAAAAGAGATAGCTGCAAAATCTCTGCACACAATGTTTAGTTCTCAGAAGTAAATCATATGTGCCATGTTGTTTCATTTAGGTTTAAAGAGGTAACTGCTATACCCTCGGTTATGCTTTTCTATAATGGTAATGCTAGTTTTAAAGATAGGAATGTTAGCACAAAAACTGAAGGAAAGAAGATAGCAGCAAAATCTCTACACACAATGCTTAGTACTCAGAAATAAATCATATGTACCATGCTTTCTCACGTAGGTTTAAAGAGTTAGCTTCTTTACCCCCAGTTATGCTTTCCTATATAGGAAATGCCAGTTTTAGAGATATGAATTTTAGCAAAAAAACTGAAGGAAAGGAGAGAGCTACAAAATCTCTGTGCACAACGCACAGTTCTCAGAAGTAAATCATATGTGCCATGTTGTTTCATTTAGGTTTAAAGAGTTAAGGGCTATACCCTCGGTTATGCTTTCCTATGTAGGAAATGCTAGTTTAACAGATAGGAATGGTAGAACAAAAACTGAAGGAAGAAAGATAGTTGCCAAATCTCAGCACACAATGCGTAGTTCTCAGAAGTAAATCATATGTACCATGCTTTCTCAGGTAGGTTTAAAGAGTTAGCTTCTTTACCCCCAGTTATGCTTTCCTATATAGGAAATGCTCGTTTTAGAGATATGAATGTTGGCACAGAAACTGAAGGAAAGGAGATAGCTGCAACATCTCTGCACAAAATGTTTAGTTCTCAGAAATAAATCATATCTGCCATGTTGTTTCATTTAGATTTAAAGAGTGACCTGCTATACCCTCCTTTATGCTTTCATATATAGGAAATGCTAGTATTAGAGATATGAATGTTAGCACAAAACTGAAGGAAAGGAGACAGCTGCAAAATCTCTGCACACAATGCTTAGTTCTCAGAAGTAAATTTTATGCACCATGATTTTTCGGGTAGGTTGCAAGAGTTAGCTACTATACCTCCGGTTATGCTTTCATAGAATGTAAATGCTGCTTTTACAGAAATGAATGTTAGCACAAAAACTGAAGGAAAAAAGATAGCTGCAAAATCTCTGCACACAATGCTTAGTTCTCAGAAGAAAATCATATGTGCCATGTTGTTTCTTTTAGGTTTACAGAGTTAGCTGCTATACCCCAGGGTATTCTTCCGTATATTGTAAATGCTAGTTTTAGAGATAGGAATATTAGCACAAAAACTGAAGGAAAAGAGATAGCTGCAAAATCTCTGCACCAATGTTTAGTTCTCAGAAGTAAATCATATGTGCCATTTTGTATCATTTAAGTTTAAAGAGTTAGCTGCTATAACCTCGGTTATGCTTTCCTATACTGGAAATGCTAGTTTTAGGTATATGAATGTTAGGATAAAAACTGAAGTAAATGAGAGAGCGGCAAAATCATTGCACACAATGCTTAGTTCTCAGAAGTAAATCATGTCTGCCATGTTGTTTCATTTTGGTTTAAATTGTTAGCGGCGATACCTTCGGTTATGCTTTCCTAATAGGAAATGCTAGTTTTACAGATAGGAATGTTAGCACAAAACCTGAAGGAAAGAAGATAGCTGCAAAATCTCTGCACACAATGCTTAGTTCTCAGAAGTAAATCATATGTTCCATGCTTTTTCAGGTAGGTTTAAAGAGGTAGCTGCTATACCCCCGGTTATACTTTCCTATAAAGAAATGCTAATTTTAGATATATGAATGTTAGCCCAAAAACTGAAGGAAAGGAGATAGCTACGAAATCTCTATACACAATGTTTCATTCTCAGAAGTAAATCATATGTGCAATGTTGTTTCATTTAGGTTTAAAGAGTTAGCTGCTATACCCTCGGTTATGCTTTCCCATATAGGAAATGCAAGTTTTAGAGATATCAATGTTAGCATAAAAACTGTAGGAAAGGAGATAGCTGCAAAATCTCTGCACATAATGCTTTGTTCTCAGAAGTAAATAATATGTGCCAGGTTGTTTCATTTAGGTTTAAAGAGTTAGCTGCTATACCCTGGGTTATGCTTTCCTATATAGGAAATGCAAGTATTAGAGATATGAATGTTAGCACAAAAACTGAAGGAAAGGAGATAGCTGCAAAATCTCTGCACACAGTGCTTAGTTCTCAGAAGTAAATCTTATGTGCCATATTGTTTCATTTAGGTTTAAAGAGTTAACTGCTATACCCACGGTTATGCTATCCTATATTGTAAATGCTCGTTTTAGATATATGAATGTTAGCACAAAACCTGAAGGAAAGTAGATAGGTGCAAAATCTCTGCACACAATGCATAGTTCTCAGTAGTAAATCATATGTACCATGGTTTTTCAGGTATGTTTAAAGAGTTAGCTGCTATAGCCCTGGTTATGCTTTCCTATTGTGTAAATGCAAGTTTTAGAGATAGGAATGTTAGCAAAAAAAACTGAAGGAAAAGAGATAACTGCAAAATCTCTGCACACAATGTTTAGTTCTGAGAAGTAAACCCTATGTGCCCTGTTGTTTCATTAAGGTTTAAAGAGTTAGCTGCTATACCCTCGGTTATGCTTTCCTTTATAGGAAATGCTAGTTTTAATGATAGGAATGTTAGCACAAAAACTGAAGGAAAGAAGATAGCTGCAAAATCTCAGCACACAATGCTTAGTTCTCAGAAGTAAATCATATGTGCCGTGTTGTTATATTTAGGATTAAAGAGTTAGCGGCGATACCCTCGGTTATGGTTTCCTATATAGGAAATGCTAGTTTTACAGATAAGAATATTAGCACAAAAACTGAGGGAAAGAAAATAGCTGCAAAATCTCTGCACACAATGCTTAGTTTTCAGAAGTAAATCGTATGTACCATGCTTTTTCAGGTAGGTTTAAAGAGTTAGCTCCCATACCCCAGTTTATGCTTTCCTATATAGGAAATTCTAGTTTTAGAAAAATGAATGTTAGCACAAAAACTGAAGGAAAAGAGATAGCTGCAAAATCTCTGCACAAAATGTTTAGTTCTCAGAAGTAAAACATATGTACCATGCTATTTCAGGTAGGTTTAAAGTGTTAGCTGCTATACACCTGGTTATGCTTTCCTTTAGTGTAAATGACAGTTTTTGAGTTATGAATGTTAGTAAAAAAACTGAAGGAAAGGAGATAGCTGCAAAATCTCTGCACACAATGCATACTTCTCAGAAGTAAATCGGACATACCATGCTTTTTCAGGTAGGTTTAAAGAGTTAGCTCCTATACCCCCGGTTATGCTTTCCTATATAGGAAATTCTAGTTCGAGAAATATGAATGTTAGCTCAAAAACTGAAGGAAAGGAGATAGCTGCAAAATCTCTGCACACAACGCTTAGTTCTCAGAAGTAAATCATATGTGCGATGTTGTTTCATTTAGGTTTAAAGATTTAGTGGCTATACCTTCGGTTATGCTTTCCTATATAGGAAATGCTAGTTTTACAGATAGGAATGTTAGCACAAAAACTGAAGGAAAGAAGATAGCTGCAAAATGTCTGCACACAAGGTTAGTTCTCAGAAGTAAAGCATATGTACCATGCTTTTTTAGGTAGGTTTAAAGTGTTAGCAGCTATACACTCGGTTATGCTTTCCTATAGTGTAAATGCTTGTTTTAGAGATAGGAATGTTACCACAAAAACTGAAGGAAAGAGAAAGCTACACAATCTCTGCATACAATGTTTAGTTCTCATAAATAAATCATATGTACCATGCTTTTTCAGGTACGTTTAAAGAGTTAGCTGCTATCGCCCCCGGTTATGCTTTCCTCTACTATAAATGCCAGTTTTACAGATAGGAATGTTAGCACAACAACTGAAGGAAAGGAAATAGCTGCAAAATCTCTGCACACATTGCTTACTTCTCAGAAGCAAATCATATGTACCATGCTTTTTCGGGTAGGTTTGAAGTGTAAACTGGTATACCCACGGTTAAGCTTTCCTATAGTGTAAATGCTAGTTTTAGAGATAGGAATGCTAGCACAAAAACTGAAGGAAAATAGAGAGCTGCGAAATCTCTGCACAAAATGTTTAGGTCTCAGAAATAAATCATATGTGACATGTTGTTTCATTTAGGTTTAAAGTGTTATCGGCTATACCCTCGGGTATGCTTTTCTACAAAGGAAATGCTTTTTTTACAGATAGGAATGTTAGCACAAAAAGAGAAAGAAAGACGAAAGCTCCAAAATCTCTGCACTCAATGCTTAGTTCTCAAAAGTAAATCACTTGTACCATACGTTTTCTGGTAGGTTTAAAGAGTTAGCTGCTATTCCCCTGGTTATGCTTTCCTATAGTGTAAAGGCAAGTTTTAGAGTTAGGAATATTAGCAAAAAAACTGAAGGAAGAGAGATAGCTGTAAAATCTCTGCACACAATGTTTAGTTCTCAAAAGTAAATCATATGTGCCATGTTGTTTCTTTTAGGTTTACAGAGTTAGCTGCTATACCCCCGGGTATTCTTCCGTATATTGTAAATGCTAGTTTCAGAGATAGGAATATTAGCACAAACACTGAAGGAAAAGAGATAGCTGCAAAATCTCTGCACCAATGTTTAGTTCTCAGAAGTAAATCATATGTGCCATTTTGTATCATTTAAGTTTAAAGAGTTAGCTGCTATAAACTCGGTTATGCTTTCCGATACAGGAAATGCTAGTTTTAGGTATATGAATGTTAGCATAAAAACTGAAGTAAAGGAGAGAGCTGCAAAATCATTGCACACAATGCTTAGTTCTCAGAAGTAAATCATGTCTGCCATGTTGTTTCATTTTGGTTTAAATTGTTAGCGGCGATACCTTCAGTTATGCATTCCTAATAGGAAATGCTAGTTTTACAGATAGGAATGTTAGCACAAAACCTGAAGGAAAGAAGATAGCTGCAAAATCTCTGCACACAATGCTTACTTCTGAGAAGTAATTCATATGTTCCATGCTTTTTCAGGTAGGTTTAAAGAGTTAGCTGCTCTACCCCCGGTTATACTTTCCTATAAAGAAATGTTAGTTTAAGAGATATGAATGTTAGCACAAAAACTGAAGGAAAGGAGATAGCTGCAAAATCTCTATACACAATGTTTAGTTCTCAGAAGTAAATCATATGTGCAATGTTGTTTCATTTAGGTTTAAAGAGTTAGCTGCTATACCCTCGGTTATGCTTTCCTATATAGGAAATGCAAGTTTTAGAGATATCAATGTTAGCATAAAAACTGAAGGAAAGGAGATAGATGCAAAATCTCTGCACATAATGCTTTGTTCTCAGAAGTAAATAATATGTGCCAGGTTGTTTCATTTAGGTTTAAAGAGTTAGCTGCTATACCCTCGGTTATGCTTTCCTATATAGGAAATGCTAGTTTTAGAGATATGAATGTAAGCACAAAAACTGAAGGAAAGGAGATAGCTGCAAAATCTCTGCACACAGTGCTTAGTTCTCAGAAGTAAATCATATGTGCCATATTGTTTCATTTAGGTTTAAAGAGTTAACTGCTATACCCACGGTTATGCTTTCCTATATTGGAAATGCTCGTTTTAGATATATGAATGTTAGCACAAAACCTGAAGGAAAGTAGATAGGTGCAAAATCCCTGCACAAAATGCATAGTTCTCAGTAGTAAATCATATGTGCCATGTTGTTTCATTTAGGTTTAACCAGTTAGCAGCTATACCCTCGGTTATGCTTCCCTATATAGGAAATGGTAGTTTTACAGATAGGAATGTTAGCACAAAAACTGAAGGAAAGAAGATAGCTGCAAAATCTCTGCACACAATGGTGAGTTCTCAGATGTAAATCATATGTACCATACTTTTTCTGGTAGGTTTAATGAGTTAGCTACTATACCCGCGGTTATGCTTTCTTATGGTATAAATGCTAGTTTTAGGGATATGAATATTATCACAAAATCTGAAGGAAAAGAGATAGCTGAAAAATCTCTGCACACAATGTTTACTTCTCAGAAGTAAATCATATGGGCCATATTGTTTCATTTAGGTTTAAAGAGTTAGCTGCTATACCCTCGGTTATGCTTTCCTTTATATGAAATGCTAGTTTTAGAGATATGAATGTTAGCACAAAAACTGAAGGAAAGGAGATAGCTGCAAAATCTCTGCACACAATTCTTAGTTCTCTGAAGTAAATCATATGTCCCATGCTTTTTCAGGTAGGTTTAAAGTTTTAGCTGCTCTACTACCGGTTGTGATTTCCTATTGTGTAAATGCTGGTTTTAGAGATAGGAATGTTAACACAAAAACTGAATTAAAAGAGATAGCTGCAAAATCTCTGCACACAATGTTTAGTTCTCAGAAGTAAATCATATGTGCCATGTTATTTCATTTATCTTTAAAGAGTTAGCGGCTATACCCTCGGTTATGGTTTCCTATATAGGAAATGCTAGTTTTAGAGATAGGAATGTTAGCACACAAACTGAAGGAAAGGAGATAGCTGCAATATCTCTGCCCAAAATGCTTAGTTCTTAGAAGTAAATCATATGTGCATTTTTGTTTCATTTAGGTTTAAAGAGTTAGCGGCGAAACCCTCGGTTATGATTTCCTAAAATGTAAATGCTAGTTTAACAGATAGGAATCTTAGCACAAAAACTGAAGGAAAGAAGATAGCTGCAAAATCTCTGCACACACTGCTTAGTTCTCAGAAGTAAATCACATATACCATGCTTTTTCAGGTAGGTTTAAAGAGTTAGGTGCTATACCCCCGGTTATACTTTCCTATAGTGTAAATGCTACTTTTAGAGATAGTTATGTTAGCTCAAAAAGTGAAAGAAAGGAGATAGCTGCAAAATCTCTGCACACAATGCTTAGTTCTCAGAAGTAAATCATATGTACCATGGTTTTTCAGGTAGGTTTAAAGAATTAGCTGCTATACTTCTGGTTATGCTTTCCTATAGTGTAAATGCAAGTTTTAGAGATAGGAATGTTAGCAGAAAACTCAAGGAAAAGAGATAGCTGCAAAATCTCTGCACACAATGTTTAGTTCTCAGAAGTAAATCATTTGTGCCATGTTGTTTCAATTATGTTTAAAGAGGTAGCTGCTATACCCTCGGTTATACTTTCCTATACAGGTAATGCTAGTTTTACTGATAGGAATGTTAGTACAAAAACTGAAGGAAAGAAGATAGCTGCAAAATCTATGCACACAATGCTTAGATCTGAGAAGTAAATCATAAGTACCATGCTTTCTCAGGTAGGTTTAAAGAGTTAGCTGCTATACCCCCCGTTATGCTTTCTTATATATGAAATGCTAGTTTTAGAGATATGAATGTTGGCACAAAAACTGAAGGAAAGGAGACAGCTACAAAATCTCTGCACACAACGCTCCGTTCTTAGATGTAAATCATATGTGCCATGTTGTTTCATTTATGTTTAAAGAGTTAAGGGTTATACCCTCAGTTATGCTTTCCTATGTAGGAAATGCTAGTTTTACAGAAGGAATGTTAGCACAAAAACTGAAGAAAAGGAGATAGCTGCAAAATCTCTGCTCACAATGCTTAGTTCTCAGAAGTAAATCACATGTGCCATGTTGTTTCATTTTGGTTTAAATAGTTAGCGGCGATACGCTCGGTTATGTTTTCCTATATAGGAAATTCTAGTTTTACAGATAGGAATGTTAGCGCAAAACCTGAAGGAAAGAAGATAGCTGCAATATATCTGCACACAATGCTTTGTTCTCAGAAGTAATTCATATGTACCATGCTTTTTCAGGTAGGTTTAAAGAGTTAGCTGATATACCCCCGATTATGTTTTCCTATAGTGTAAATGCTAGTTTTAGAGATAGGAATGTGAGCACAAAAACTGAAGGAAAAGAGATACCTGCCAAATCTCTGCACAGAAAGCTAAGTTCTCAGAATTAAATCATATGTACCAAACTTTTTCAGGTAGGTTTAAAGAGTTAGCTGCGATACCCCCGGTTATGCATTCCTATATAGGAAATGCTAGTTTTAGAGATATGAATGTTAGCACAAAAACTGAAGGAAAGAAGACAGCTGCAAAATCTCTGCACACAAAGCTTAGTTCTCAGAAGTAAATCATATGTACCATGCTTTTTCAGGTAGGTTTAAAGAGTTAGGTGCTATACCCCCGGTTATGCTTTCCTATATAGGAAATGCTAGTTTAGAGTTATGAATGTTAGCACAAAATCTGAAGGAAAGGAGATAGCTGCAAAATCTCTGTACACAATGTTTAGTTCTCAGAAGCAAATCATATGTGCCAATTTGTTTCATTTTTGTTGAAATAGTTAGCACTATACCTCCGATTGTGCTTTCCTATGTAGGAAATGCTAGTTTTAGAGATATGAATGTTAGCACAAAAACTGAAGGAAAGGAGATAGCTGCAAAATCTCTGCACACAATGTTTAGTTCTCAGAAGTAAATTGTATGTGTCCTGTTGTTTCATTTAGGTTTAAAAATTTAGCGGCTATAACCTCGGTTATTCTTCCCTATATAGGAAATGCTAATTTTGCGGATAGGAATGTTAGCACACAAACTGAAGGAAAGAAGATAGCTCCAAAATCTCTGCACACAATGCTTTGTTTCAAAGTAAATCATATGTACCATACTTTTCCAGGTAGGTTTAAAGAGTAAGCTGCTATACACCCGGTTATGCTTTCCTATATATGAAATGCAAGTTTTACAGATAGGAATGTTAGCACAAAAAAACTGAAGGAAAGAATATAGCTGCAAAATCTCTGCACACAATGTTTAGTTCTCAGAAGTAAATCATATGTGCCTTGTTGTTTCATTTAGCTTTAAAGATTTAGCTGCTATACCCTCGGTTATGCTTTCCTATATAGGAAATGCTAGTTTTAGAGATATGAATGTTAGCACAAAAACTGAAGGAAAAGAGATAGCTTCAAATTCTCTGCACACAGGGGGAAATGGAAAGGAGAAATGAGTTTATATGTCTACGAGATTCTAAAAAAGAGTCTGGAGGCTGGCAGAAGGATTGCCCTCATGCACAACTGAGCAGAGTCAGAGAGACAGATAAAGCAGATACAACCCCCAGATATTGGTTCCTCTGAGGGCTAAAGAGACCCATGGGAGTTATGGTCATGGCCGATGGGGTTAACTACCAGGGCAGATGGCCCCTCTTTGGAAATGGTGTTTATGTGTGATGAATTTGGACTCAGATGGGATCTCCCTTCATAAGACTTTCATGCTAATGTGCTGGAGGTGCAGTTAATGTTGGGGTTTAAGATATATTTAGGGGATTTGAATCTCTGGACTGACAATGTGATCGACAGGTCCTGAGCCTCAGCAGACTCCAGCACCTACAATCTGATCTATTGGACTTACCACACTCAGCTAAAATGGAGTTGAAGAAGGACAACCACCACACCATGGAGCCTAGAGTGGTTACAACTGAAAATGGGAGGATTGCATCCAGCATCCATGTGGAATCTGAGCCTCCTGTTGACATAGAGGTGCAATGGACACAACCAATCCAATGTCCACATAGAAAAGGTGGCATTGGATTGGGAAAAGTGGACATGGTGGGCGATGGGTATGGGGAAAGGCAGGAAGAGATGAGAGGTGGAGGCGTCTTTGGGACATGGAGCTGCCCTGGATGGTGCTTCAGAGGCAATCACCGGACATTGAAAATCCTCACAGGGCCCACTGGATGGAATGGAGGAGACTATGGGCCATGATGTGAACCATTGTCTATGAGGTGCAGAGGTGCCCAAAGATGTACTTACCAAATTCAATGGATGTGTCATGATGATGGGAACGAGTGTTGTTTGGGGGGAGGGGGAAGTGGGGGGTGGGGTTGAATGGGACCTCAAATATATATTTTTAATGTAATATTATTACACAGTCAATAAAAAAGAATTCTCTGCACACAATGCTTACTTCTCAGAAGTAAATCATATGTACCATGCTTTTTCAGGTAGGTTTTAAGAGTTAGCTGCTCTACCCGCAGTTGTGCTTGCCTATAGTGTAAATGCTAGTTTTAGAGATAGGAATGTTAGACCAAAATCTGAAGGAAAAGAGATGGCTCCAAATTTCTGCACACAATGTTTAGTTCTCAGAAGTAAATCATATGTGCCATGTTGTTTCATTTAGGTTTAAAGAGTTAGCTGATATACCCTCGGTTATGCATTACTATATAGGAAATGTAAGTTCTAGAGATATGAATGTTAGCATAAAAATTGAAGTAAAGGAGGTAGCTGCAAAATCTCTGCACACAATGCTTAATTCTCAGAAGTAAATCACATGTGCCATGTTGTTTCATTTTCGTTTAAACAGTTTGCGGCGACACCCTCGGTTATGCTTTCCTACTTTCGGAAATACTAGTTTTACAGATAGGAACGTTAGCACAAAAACTGAAGGAAAGAAGATAGCTGCAAAATCTCTGCACACAATGCCTAGTTCTCAGAAGTAAATCATACGTACCATGCTTTTTCAGGTAGGTTTCTAGTGTAAGCTGCTATACCCCCGCTTATACTTTCCTATATAGGAAATTCTAGTTTTGGAGATATGAATGTTAGCACAAAAACTGAAGGAAAGGAGATAGCTGCAGCCCTCTGCACACAATGTTTAGTTCCCAGAAGAAAATAATATGTGCCATGTTGTTTCATTTTGGTTTGAAGAGTTAGCTGCTATACCCACGGTTATGCTTTCCTATATAGGAAAGGCTACTTTTAGAGATAGGAATGTTAGCAGAAAAACTCAAGGAAAGAAGATAGCTGCTAAACCTCTGCACACAATGCTTAGTTCTCAGAAGTAAATCATACGTGCCATGTTTTTCATTTAGGTTTAAATAGTTAGCTGCTACACCCTCGGTTATGCTTTCCTGTATAGGAAATGCTTGTTTTAAAAATAGGAATGCTAGCACAAAAACTGAAGGAAAGAGGATAGCTCTAAAATCTCTGCACACAATGCTTAGTTCTCTGAAGTAAATCATATGTACCATTCTTTTTCAGGTAAGTTTAACGAGTTAGCTGTTATACCCCCGGTTAGGATTTCCTATAGTATAATTGCTAGTTTTAGAGATAGGAATGTTAGCACAAAAACTGAAGGAAAAGAAATAGCTGCAAAATCTCTGCACACAAAGTTAAGTTCTCAGAAGTAAATCATATGTGCCATGCTGTTTCATTTAGGTTTAAAGAGTTAGCTGCTATACCCTCGGTTATGCTTTCCTATATAGGAAATACTAGTTTTAGAGATATGAATGTTAAAATAAAAACTGAAGGAAAGAAGATAGCTGCAAAATCTCGGCACACAATGCTTACTTCTCAGAAGTAAATCATATGTGCCATGTTGTTTCATTTAGGTTTAAAGAGTTAGCGGCTATACCCTCGGTTATGCTTTCCTATATACCAAATGCTAGTTTTACAGATAGGAATGTTAGCACAAAAACTGAAGGAAATAAGATAGCTGCAAAATCTCTACACACAATGATTAATTCTCAGAAGTAAATCATATGTGCCATGTTGTTTCATTTAGGTTTAAAGCGTTAGCTGCTATACCCACGGTTATGCTTTCCTAAATAGGAAATGCTAGATTTAGAGATATGAATGTTATCCTAAAAATTGAAGGAAAGGAAATAGCTGCAAAATCTTCACACAATGTTTAGTTCTCAGAAGGAAATCATCTGTGCCATGTTCTCTCATTTAGGTTTAAAGAGTTAGCTGCTATGCCCTCGGTCATGCTTTCCTATATATGAAAGGCTAGTTTTAGAGATATGAATGTTAGCATAAAAACTGAAGGAAAGGAGATAAGTGCAAAATCTCTGCACACTAGGTTTAGTTCTCAGAAGTATATCATATGTGCCATTTTGTTTCATTTAGGTATAAAGTCCTAGCTGCTATACCCTCGGTTATGCTTTCCTATATAGGAAGTGCTAGTTTTAGAGTCATTAATGTTAGCACAAAAACTGAAGGAAAGGAGATAGCTGCAAAACCTCTGCACACAATGCTTAGATCTCAGAAGTAAATCAGAGGTACCATGCTTTTTCAGGTAGGTGTAAAGAGTTAGCTGCTATACCCCTGGTCATACTTCGCTATAGTGTAAAGGATAGTTTTACAGATAGGAATGTAAGCACAAAAACTGAAGGAAAAGAGATAGCTGCAAAATCTCTGCACGGAATGTTTAGTTCTCAGAAGCAAATCATATATGCCATGTTGTTTCATTTAGCTTTAAAGACTTAGCTGCTATATCATCAGTCATGCTTTCCTATATAGGAAATGCTAGTTTTAGAGACATGAATGGTAGTACAAAAACTGAAGGAAAGGAGATAGCTCCAAAATCTCTGCACACAATGCTTAGTTCTCAGAAGTAAATCATATGTGCCATAATGTTTCATTTAGGTTTAAAGAGTTAGGTGCTATACCCTCGGTTATGCTTTCCTATATAGGAAATGCTAGTTTTAGCGATACGAATGTTAGAACAAACACTGAAGGAAAGGAGATAGCTGCAAAATCTCTGCACACTATGCTTAGTTCTCAGAAGAAAATCATATGTGCCATGTTGTTTCATTTAGGTTTAAAGAGTTAGGTGATATACCCTCGGTTATGATTTCCTGTGTAGGAAGTGCTAGTTCTGGAGATACGAATGTTAGCACAAAACCTGAAGGAAAGGAGATAGCTGCAAAATCTCTGCACACAATGCTTAGTTCTCAGAAGTAAATCATATGTGCCATGTTGTTTCATTTAGGTTTAAAGAGATAGGTGCTATACCCTCGGTTATGCTTTCCTCTAGAGGAAATGCTAGTTCTGGAGATATGAATGTTAGCACAAAAACTGAAGGAAAGGAGATAGCTACAAAATCTCTGCACAGAATGCTTAGTTCTCAGAAGTAAATCATATGTGACATGATGTTTCATTTATGTTTAAAGAGTTAGGTGCTATACCCGCGGTAATGCTTTCCTATAGTGTAAATGCTAGTTTTAGACATAGGAATGTTAGCACAAAAACTGAAGGAAAGGAGATAGCTGCAAAATCTCTTCACACAATGCTTAGTTCTCAGAAGTAAATCATATATGCAATGTTGTTTCATTTAGGTTTAAAGAGTTAGGTCCTATACCCGCGGTAATGCTATCCTATAGTGCAAATGCTAGTTGCAGATATAGGAATGTTAGCACACAAACTAAAGGAAAGGAGATAGCTGCAAAATCTCTGCGTACAATGCTTAGTTATCAGAAGTAAATCATAAGTGCCATGTTTTTCATTTAGTTTCAAAGAGTTAGGTGCTATAATCTCGGTTATGCTTTCCTTTATAGGAAATGCTAGTTCTGGAGATACGAATGTTAGCACAAAAACTGAAGGAAAAGAGGTAGCTGCAAAATCTCTGCACAGAATGCTTAGTTCTCAGAAGTAAATCATATGTGCCATATTGTTTCATTTAGGTTTAAAGAGTTAGATGCTATACCCACCGTAATGCTTTCCTATTGTGTAAATGCTAGTTTTAGACAGAGGAATGTTAGCACAAAAACTGAAGGAAAGGAGATACCTGCAAAATCTCTGTGCACAATGCTTAGTTCTCAGAAGTAAATCATATGTGCCATGTTGTTTCATTTAGGTTTAAAGAGTTTGGTGCTATACCTGCGGTAATGCTTTCCTATATAGGAAATGCTAGTTTTAGAGATACGAATGTTAGCACAAAAACTGAAGGAAAGGAGCTAGCTGCAAAATCTCTGCACATAATGCTTAGTTCTCAGAAGTAAATCATATGTGCCATGTTGTTTCATTTAGGTTTAAAGAGTTAGGTGCTATACCCTCGGTTATGCTTTCCTATATAGGAAATGCTAGTTTTAGAGATACGAATGTTAGCACAAAAACGGAAGGAAAGAGATAGGTGCAAAATCTCTGCACACAATGCTTAGTTCTCAGAAATAAATCATATCTGCCATGTTGTTTCATTTAGGTTTAAAGAGTTAGGTGCTATACCCTCGGTTATGCTTTCCTGTTTAGGAAATGCTAGTCCTGGAGATACGAATGTTAGCGCAAAAAAAGAAGGAAAGGAGATAGCTGCAAAATTTCTGCACACAATGCTTAGTTCTCAGAACTAAATCATATGTGCCATTTTGTTTCATTTAGGTTTACAGAGTTAGGTACTATACCCGCGGTAATGCTTTCCTATAGTGTAAATGCTAGTTTTAGAAATAGGAATATTAGCAAAAACATGAAGGAAAGGAGATAGCTGCAAAATCTCTAGACACAATGCTTAGTTCTCAGAAGTAAATCATATGTGCCATGTTGTTTCATTTAAGTTTAAATAGTTAGGTGCTATACCCTCGTTTATGCTTTCCTATATAGGAAATATTAGTTTTAGAGATACGAATGTTAGCAGGAAAAGTGAAGGAAAGGAGAAAGCTGCAAAATCTCTGCAGACAATGCTTAGTTCTCAGAAGTAAATCATATGTGCCATGTTGTTTCATTTAGGTTTAAAGAGTTAGGTGCTATACCCGCGGTAATGCTATCCTATAGTGTAAATGCTAGTTTCAGACATAGGAATGGTAGCGCAAAAACTGAAGGAAAGGAGATAGCTGCAAACTCTGTGCACACAATGCTTAGTTCGCAGAAGTAAATCATATGTGCCATGTTGTTTCATTTAGGTTTAAAGAGTTCGGTGCTATACCCGCGGTAATGCTATCCTATAGTGTAAATGCTAGTTTCAGATATAGGTTTGTTAGCACAAAAACTAAAGGAAAGGAGATAGCTGCAAAATCTCTGCACACAATGTTTAGATCTCAGAAGTAAATCATATGTGCCATGTTGTTTCATTTAGGTTTAAAGAATTAGGTGCTATACCCACGGTAATGCTTTCCTATATAGGAAATGCTAATTTTAGAGATACGAATGTTAGCAAATAAACTGAAGGAAAGGAGATAGCTGCAAAATCTCTGCACACAATGCTTAGTTCTCCGACGTAAATCATATGTGCCATGTTGTTTTATTTAGGTTTAAAGAGTTAGGTGCTATACCCTTGGTTATGCTTTCGTGTACAGGAAATGCTAGTTCTGGAGATACGAAAGTTAGCACAAAAACTGAAGGAAAGGAGATAGCTGCAAAATCTCTGCACACAATGCTTAGTTCTCAGAAGTAAATCATATGTGCCATGTTGTTTCATTTAGGTTTAAAGAATTAGGTGCTATACCCGCGGTAATGCTATACTATAGTGTAAATGCTAGTTTCAGATATAGGAATGTTAGCACAAAAACTGAAGGAAAGGAGATAGTTGCAAAATCTCTGCACACAATGCTTAGTTCTCAGAAGTAAATCATATGTGCCATGTTGTTTCATTTAGGTTTAAAGAGTGAAGGGCTATAAACTCTGTGATGCTTTCCCATATAGGAAATGCTATTTTTAGAGATACGAATGTTAGCACAAAAACTGAAGGAAAGGAGAAAGCAGCAAAATCTCTGCACACAATGCTTAGTTCTCAGAAGTAAATGATATGTTCCATGTTGTTTCATTTAGGTTTAAAGAGTTAGGTGCTAAACCCGCGGTAATGCTATCCTATAGTGTAAATGCTAGTTTCAGATATAGGAATGTTAGCACAAAAACTGAAGGAAAGGAGATAGCTCCAAAATCTCTGCACACAATGCTTAGATCTCAGAAGTAAATCATATGTGCCATGTTGTTTCATTTAGGTTTAAAGAGTTAGGTGCTATACCCTCGGTTATACTTTCCTGTATAGGAAATGCTTGTTTTGGAGATACGAATGTTAGCAAAAAAACTCAAGGAAAGGAGGTAGCTGCAAAATCTTTGCACACAATGCTTAGTTCTCAGAAGTAAATCATATGTGCCATTTTGTTTAATTTCGGTTTAAAGAATTATGTGCTATACCCGCGGTAATGCTTTCCTATAGCGTAAATGCTAGTTTTAGATATAGGAATGATAGCACAAAAACTGAATGAAAGGAGATAGCTGCAAAATCTCTGCACACAATGCTTAGTTCTCAGATGTAAATCTTATGTGCCATGTTGTTTCATTTAGGTTTAAAGAGTTAGGTGCTGTACCCACGGTAATGCTTTCCTATATAGGAAATGCTAGTTTTAGAGATTCGAATGTTAGCACAAAAACTGAAGGAAAGGAGATAGCTGCAAAATGTCTACACAATACTTAGGTCTCAGAAGTAAATCATATGTGCCATGTGGTTTAATTTAGTTTCAAAGAGATAGGTGCTATACCCTCGATTATGCCTTCCTATATAGAAAATGCTAGATTTAGAGATACAAATGTTAGCACAAAAACTGAAGGAAAGGTGATAGCTGCAAAATCTCTGCACACAATGCTTTGTTCTCAGAAGTAAATCATATGTGCCATGTTGTTTCATTTAGGTTTAAAGAGTTAGGTGCTATACCCTCGGTTATGCTTTCGTGTACAGGAAATGCTAGTTGTGGAGATACGAATGTTAGCACAAAACTGAAGGAAAGGAGTTAGCTGCAAAATCTCTGCACACAATGCTTAGTTCTCAGAAGTAAATGATATGTGCCATGTTGTTTCATTTAGGTTTAAAGAGTTAGGTGCTATACCCGCGGTAATGCTATTCTATAGTGTAAATGCTAGTTTCAGATATAGGAATGTTAGCACAAAAACTGAAGGAGAGGAGATAGCTGCAAAATCTCTGCACACAATGCTTAGTTCTCAGAAGTAAATCATATATGCCATGTTGTTTCATTTAGGTTTAAAGAGTTAGGGGCTATAAACTCTGTGAAGCTTTCCTATATAGGAAATGCTATTTTTAGAGATACGAATGTTAGCACAAAAACTGAAGGAAAGGAGAAAGCAGCAAAATCTCTGCACACAATGCTTAGTTCTCAGAAGTAAATGATATGTTCCATGTTGTTTCATTTAGGTTTAAAGAGTTAGGTGCTAAACCCGTGGTAATGCTATCTATAGTGTAAATGCTAGTTTCAGATATAGGAATGTTAGCACAAAAACTGAAGGAAAGGAGATAGCTCCAAAATCTCTGCACACAATGCTTAGTTCTCAGATGTAAATCTTATGTGCCATGTTGTTTCATTTAGGTTTAAAGTGTTAGGTGCTGTACCTACGGAAATGCTTTCCTATATAGGAAATGCTAGTTTTGGAGATACGAATGTTAGCACAAAAACTGAAGGAAAGGAGATAGCTGCAAAATGTCTGCACACAATGCTTTGGTCTCAGAAGTAAATCATATGTGCCATGTGGTTTAATTTAGTTTCAAAGAGTTAGTTGTTATACCCTCGATTATGCCTTCCTATATAGAAAATGTTAGATTTAGAGATACAAATGTTAGCACAAAAACTGAAGGAAAGGTGATAGCTGCAAAATCTCTGCACACAATGCTTTGTTCTCAGAAGTAAATCATATGTGCCATGTTGTTTCATTTAGGTTTATGAGTTAGGTGCTATGCCTGCGTTATTGCTTTCCTATACTGTCAATGCTTGTTTTAGACATAGGAATGTTAGCACAAAAAATGAAGGAAAGGAGATAACTGCAAATCTCTGCAAACAATGCTTAGGTCTCAGAAGTAAATCATATGTGCCATGTTGTTTCATTTAGGTTTAAAGAGTTAGTTGCTATACTCCCAGTTATGCTATCCTATAGTGTAAATGCTAGTTTCAGAGGTAGGAATGTTAGCACAAAAACTGAAGGAAAGGAGATATCTGCAAAATCTCTGCACACAATGCTTAGTTCTTAGAAGGAAATCATATGTACCATGTTGTTTCATTAAGGTTCAAAGAGTTAGGTGCTATACCCTCGGTTATGCTTTCCTACATAGGAAATACTAGTTTTAGAGATACGAATGTTAGCACAAAAACTGAAGGAAAAGAGATAGCTGCAAAATCTCTGCGCACAATGCTTAGTTCTCAGAAGTAAATCATATGTGCCTTGTTGTTTCATTTTGGTTAAGAGTTAGGTGCTATACCTGCGTTCATGCTTTCATACGTTGTAAATGCTAGTTTTAGACATAGGATTGTTAGCACAAAACTGAAGGAGAGGAGATAGCTGCAAAATCTCTACACACAATGCTTAGTTCTCAGAAGTAAATCATATGTGCCATGTTGTTTCATTTAGGTTTAAAGAGTTAGGTGCTATACCCTCGATTATGCTATCCTATAGTGTAAATGCAAGTTTCAGATGTAGGAATGTTAGCACAAAAACAGAAGGAAAGGAGATAGCTGCAAAATCTCTGCACACAAAGCTTAGTTCTCAGAAGTAATTCACATGTGCCATGTTGTTTCATTTAGGTTTAAAGAGTTTGGTGATATACCCTCTGTGAGGCTTTCCTATATAGGAAATGCTAGTTTTAGAGATACGAACCTTAGCACAAAAACTGAAAGAAAGGAGATATCTGCAAAATCTCTGCACAAAATGCTTAGTTCTTAGAAGTAAATCATATGTACCATGTTGTTTCATTTAGGTTTAAAGAGTTAGGTGCTATACCTCGGTTATGCTTTCCTATGTAGGAAATACTAGTTTTATAGATACGAATGTTAGCACAAAAACTGAAGGAAAGGAGATAGCTAGAAAATCTCTGCACACAATGGTTAGTTCTCAGAAGTAAATCATATGTGCCATGTAGTTTCATTTAGTTTTAAAGGGTTAGGTGCTATACCCTCGGTTATGCTTTCCTATACTGGAAATGCTAGTTTTAGAGATACGAATGTCAGCACAAAAACTGAAGGAAAGGTGATAGCTGCAAAATCTCTGCACACAATGCTTAGATCTCAGAAGTAAATCATATGTGCCATGTTGTTTCATTTAGGTTTAAAGAGTTAGGTGCTATGCCCTCTGTGATGCTTTCCTTTATAAGAAATGCTAGTTTTAGGGATACGAATGTTAGCACAATAACTGAAGGAAAGGACATAGCTGCAAAATCTGTGCACACAATGCTTAGTTCTCAGAAGTAAATCATATGTGCCATGTTGTTTCATTAAGTTTAAAGAGTTAGGTGCTATACCCTCGGTTATGCTTACCTGAATGGGAAATGCTATTTCTATAGATACGAATGTTAGCACAAAAACTGAAGGAAAGGAGATAGCTCCAAAATCTCTGCACAGAGTGCTTAGTTCTCAGAAGTAAATCATATGTGCCATGTTGTTTCATTTAGGTTTAAAGAGTTAGGTGCCATACCCTCGGTAATGCGTTCCTCTATAGGAAAGGCTAGTTCTGGAGATACGAATCATAGCACAAAAACTGAAGGAAAGGAGATAGCTGCAAAATCTCTGCACACAATGCTTAGTTCTCAGAAGTATATCATATGTGCCATGTTGTTAAATTTAGGTTTAAAGAGTTAGGTGCTATACCTTCGGTTATGCCTTCCTGTATAGGAAATGCTAGTTCTGGAGATACGAATGTTAGCACAAAAACTGAAGGAAAGGAGATAGCTGCAAAATCTCTGCACACAATGCTTAGTTCTCAGAAGTAAATCATATTTGCCATGTTGTTTCATTTAGGTTTAAAGAGTTAGGTGCTATAACCTCTGTGATGCTTTCCTATACAGGAAATGCTATTTTTAGAGATACGAATGTTAGCACAAAAACTGAAGGAAAGGAGATAGCTGCAAAATCTCTGCACACAATGCTTACGTCTCAGAAGTAAATCGTATGTGCCATGTTGTTTCATTTAAGTTTAAAGAGTTAGGTGCTATACCCGCGGCAATGCTTTCCTACAGTGTAAATGCCAGTTTTAGACATAGGAATGTTAGCACAAAAACTGAAAGAAAGGAGATAGCTGCAAAATCTCTGCAGAAAAAGCTTAGTTCTCAGAAGTAAATCATATGTGCCATGTTGTTTCATTTAGGTTTAACGAGTTAAGTGCTATACCCTCGGTTATGCATTTCTATATAGGAAATGCTAGTTTTAGAGATACGAATGTTAGCACAAAAACTGAAGGAAAGGAGATAGCTGCAAAATCTCTGCACACAATGCTTAGTTCTCAGAAGTAAATCATATCTCCCATGTTGTTTGATTTAAGTTTAAAGAGTTAGGTGCTATACCCGCGGTTATGCTTACCAATATAGCAAATGCTAGTTTTAGAGATACGAATGTTACCAGAAAAAGTGAAGGAAAGGAGATAGCTGCAAAATCTCTGAACACAATGCTTAGTTCTCCGACGTAAATTATATGTGCCATGTTGTTTAATTTAGGTTTAAAGAGTTAGGTGCTATACCCTCGGTTATGCTTTCGTGTACAGGAAATGCTAGTTCTGGAGATACTAATGTTAGCATAAAAACTGAAGGAAAGGAGATAGCTGCAAAATCTCTGCACGGAATTCTTAGTTCTCAGAAGTAAATGATATGTGCCATGTTGTTTCATTTAGGTTTAAAGAGTTAGGTGCTATACCCGCGGTAATGCTATACTATAGTGTAAAGGCTAGTTTCAGATATAGGAATGTTAGCACAAAAACTGAAGGAAAGGAGATAGCTGTAAAATCTCTGCACACAATGCTTAGTTCTCAGAAGTAAATTATATGTGCCGTGTTGTTTCATTTAGGTTTAAAGAGTTAGGTGCTATAAACTCTGTGATGCTTTCCTATATAGGAAATGCTATTTTTAGAGATACTAATGTTAGCACAAAAACTGAAGGAAAGGAGATAGCTGCAAAATCTCTGCACACAATGCTTAGTTCTCAGAAGTAAATCATATGTGCCATGTTGTTTCATTTAGCTTTAAAGAGTTAGGTGCTATAGCTGCGGCAATGCTTTCCTATAGTGTAAATGCTAGTTTTAGACATAGGAATGTTAGCACAAAAACTGAAGGAAAGGAGATAGCTGCAAAATCTCTGCAGACAAAGCTTAGTTCTCAGAAGTAAATTATATGTGCCATGTTGTTTCATTTCGGTTTAAATATTTAGGTGCTATACCCGAGGTAATGCTATCCTATAGTGTAAAGGCTAGTTTCAGATATAAGAAAGTTAGCACAAATACTGAAGGAAAGGAGATAGCTACAAAAGCTCTGCACAGAATGCTTAGATCTTGGAAGTAAATGATATGTGCCATGTTGTTTCATTTAGGTTTAAAGAGTTAGATGCTTTACCCTCTGTGATGCTTTCCTATATAAGAAATGCTAGTTTTAGAGATACGAATGTTAGCACAAAAACTGAAGGAAAGGAGATAGCTGCAAAATGTCTGCACACAATGCTTAGTTCTAAGAAGAAAATCATATGTGCCATGTTGTTTCATTTAGGTTTAAAGAGTTATGTGCTATACCCTCTGTGATGCTTTACAGGAAATGCTCGTTTTAGAGATACGAATGTTAGCACAAAAACTGAAGGAAAGGAGATAGCTACAAAAGCTCTGCACAGAATGCTTAGATCTTGGAAGTAAATGATATGTGCCATGTTGTTTCATTTAGGTTTAAAGAGTTATGTGCTATGCCCTCTGTGATGCTTTCCTATACAGGAAATGCTAGTTTTAGAGATACGAATGTTAGCACAAAAACTGAAGAAAGGAGATAGGTGCAAAATCTCTGCACACAATGCTTAGTTCTCAGAAAAAAATCATATCTGCCATGTTGTTTCATTTAGGTTTAAAGAGTTAGGTGCTATACCCTTTGTGATGCTTTCCTTTACAGGAAATGCTAGTTTTAGAGATACGAATTTTAGCACAAAAACTGAAGGAAAGGAGATAGCTGCAAAATCTCTGTACACAATGCTTAGTTCTCAAGTGAATCATATGTGCCATGATGTTTCATTTAGGTTTAAAGTGTTAGGTGCTATACCCTCGGTTATGCTTTCCTACCTAGGAAATACTAGTTTTAGAGATACGAATGTTAGCACAAAAACTGAAGGAAAGGACATAGCTGCAAAATCTCTGCACACAATGCTTATTTCTCAAAAGTAAATCATATGTGCCAAGTTGTTTCATTTAGGTTCAAAGAGTTAGGTGCTATACCCTCGGTTATGCTTTCCTATATAGGAAATGCTAGATTTACAGATACGAATGTTAGCACAAAAACTGAAGGAAAGGAGTTAGCAGCAAAATCTCTGCGTACGATGCTTACTTCCGAGAAGTAAATGATATGTGCCATGTTGTTTCCTTTAGGTTTAAAGAGTTAGGTGCTATACCGCGGTAAAGCTTTCCTATAGTGTAAATGCTAGTTTTAGACATAGGAATGTTAGCACAAAAACTGAAGGAAAGGAGATAGCTGCAAAATCTCTGCACACAATGCTTAGTTCTCAGAAGTAAATCATATGTGCCATGTTGTTTCATTTAGGTTTAAAGAGTTAGGTGCTATACCCTTTGTGATGCTTTCCTTTACAGGAAATGCTAGTTTTAGAGATACGAATGTTAGCACAAAAACTGGAGGAAAGGTGATATGTGCAAAATCTCTGTACACAATGCTTAGTTCTCACAAGTAAATCATATGTGCCATGATGATTCATTTAGGTTTAAAGTGTTAGGTGGTATACCCTCGGTTATGCTTTCCTACCAAGGAAATACTAGTTTTAGAGAAAAGAATATTAGCACAAAAACTGAAGGAAAGGACATAGCTGCAAAATCTCTGCACACAATGCTTAGTTCTCAGAAGTAAATCGTATGTGCCATGTTGTTTCATTTAGGTTTAAAGAGATAGGTGCTATACCTGCCTTAATGCTTTCATATATTGTAAATGCTAGTTTTAGACATAGGAATGTTAGCACAAAAACTGAAGGAAAGGAGATAGCTGCAAAATCTCTGAACACAATTCTTAGTTCTCAGAAGTAAATCATATGTGCCATGTTGTTTCATTTAGGTTTAAAATGTTAGGTGCTATACCCTCGGTTATGCTTTCCTATATAGGAAATGCTACTTTAAGAGATACAAATGATAGCACAAAAACTGAAGGAAAGGAGATAGCTGCAAAATCTCTGCACACAATGCTTAGTTCTCGGAAGTAAATCATATGTGCCATGTTGTTTCATTTAGGTTTAAAGAGTTAGGTGCTATACCCTCGGTTATGCTATCCTGTATAGGAAATGCTAGTTCTGGAGGTACGAATGTTAGCACAAAAACTGAAGGAAAGGAGAGAGCTGCAAAATCTCTGCACACAATGCTTTGTTCCCGGAAGTAAATCATATGTGTCATGTTGTTTCATATAAGTTTATAGAGTTAGGTGCTATGCCCGCGTTATTGCATTCCTATACTGTAAATGCTAGTTTTAGACATAGGAATGTTAGCACAAAAACTGAAAGAAAGGAGATAGCTGCAAAATCTCTGCAAACATTGCATAGTTCTCAGAAGTAAATCATATGTGCCATGTTGTTTCATTTAGGTTTTTAGAGTTAGTTGCTATACTCGCGGTTATGCTATCCTATAGTGTAAATGCTAGTTTCAGATGTAGGAATGTTAGCAAAAAACTGAAGGAAAGGAGATATCTGCAAAATCTCTGCAAACAACGCTTAGTTCTTAGAGGTAAATGATATGTGCCATGTTGTTTCATTTAGGTTTAAAGGGTTAGGTGCTATACCCTCTGTGATGCTTTCCTATACAGGAAATGCTAATTTTAGAGATACGAATGTTAGCACAAAAACTGAAGGAAAGGAGATAGCTGCAAAATCTCTGCACACAATGCTTAGTCTCAGAAGTAAATCGTATGTGCCATGTTGTTTCATTTAGGTTTAAAGAGATAGGTGCTATACCTGCCTTAATGCTTTCATATATTGTAAATGCTAGTTTTAGACATAGGAATGTTAGCACAAAAACTGAAGGAAAGGAGATAGCTGCAAAATCTCTGCACACAATGCTTAGTTCTCAGAAGTAAATTATATGTGCCATGTTGTTTCATTTCGGTTTAAATATTTAGGTGCTATACCCGAGGTAATGCTATCCTATAGTGTAAAGGCTAGTTTCAGATATAGGAATGTTAGCACAAATACTGACGGAAAGGAGATAGCTGCAAAATCTCTGCACACAATGCTTAGTTCTAAGAAGTAAATCATATGTGCCATGTTGTTTCATTTAGGTTTAAAGAGTTAGGTGCTATACCCTTTGTGATGCTTTCCTTTACAGGAAATGCTAGTTTTAGAGATACGAATGTTAGCACAAAAACTGGAGTAAAGGTGATATGTGCAAAATCTCTGTACACAATGCTTAGTTCTCACAAGTAAATCATATGTGCCATGATGTTTCTTTTAGGTTTAAAGTGTTAGGTGGTATACCCTCGGTTATGCTTTCCTACCTAGGAAATACTAGTTTTAGAGATACGAATATTAGCACAAAAACTGAAGGAAAGGACATAGCTGTAAAATCTCTGCACACAATGCTTAGTTCTCAGAAGTAAATCGTATGTGCCATGTTGTTTCATTTAGGTTTAAAGAGATAGGTGCTACACCTGCCTTAATGCTTTCATGTATTGAAAATGCTAGTTTTAGACATAGGAATGTTAGCACAAAAACTGAAGGAAAGGAGATAGCTGCAAAATCTCTGCACACAATTCTTAGTTCTCAGAAGTAAATCATATGTGCCATGTTGTTTCATTTAGGTTAAAGAGTTAGGTGCTATACCCACGTTAATGCTTTCATATGTTGTAAATCCTAGTTTTAGACATAGGATTGTTAGCACAAAAATTGAAGGAAAGGAGATAGGTGCAAAATCTGTACACACAATGCTTAGTTCTCAGAAGTAAATCATATGTGCCATGTTGTTTCATTTAGGTTCAAAGAGTTAGATGCTTTACCCTCTGTGATGCTTTCCTATATAAGAAATGCTAGTTTTAGAGATACGAATGTTAGCACAAAAACTGAAGGAAAGGAGATAGCTGCAAAATCTCTGCACACAATGCTTAGTTCTAAGAAGTAAATCATATGTGCCATGGTGTTTCATTTAGGTTTAAAGAGTTATGTGCTATACCCTCTGTGATGCTTTCCTTTACAGGAAATGCTCGTTTTAGAGATACGAATGTTAGCACAAAAACTGAAGGAAAGGAGATAGCTACAAAAGCTCTGCACAGAATGCTTAGTTCTTGGAAGTAAATGATATGTGCCATGTTGTTTCATTTAGGTTTAAAGAGTTATGTGCTATGCCCTCTGTGATGCTTTCCTATACAGGAAATGCTAGTTTTAGAGATACGAATGTTAGCACAAAAACTGAAGAAAGGAGATAGGTGCAAAATCTCTGCACACAATGCTTAGTTCTCAGAAAAAAATCAGATCTGCCATGTTGTTTCATTTAGGTTTAAAGAGTTAGGTGCTATACCCTTTGTGATGCTTTCCTTTACAGGAAATGCTAGTTTTAGAGATACGAATTTTAGCACAAAAACTGAAGGAAAGGAGATAGCTGCAAAATCTCTGTACACAATGCTTAGTTCTCAAGTGAATCATATGTGCCATGATGTTTCATTTAGGTTTAAAGTGTTAGGTGCTATACCCTCGTTTATGCTTTCCTACCATAAAATACTAGTTTTAGAGATAGGAATGTTAGCACAAAAACTGAAGGAAAGGACATAGCTGCAAAATCTCTGCACACAATGCTTATTTCTCAAAAGTAAATCATATGTGCCAAGTTGTTTCATTTAGGTTCAAAGAGTTAGGTGCTATACCCTCGGTTATGCTTTCCTATATAGGAAATTCTAGATTTACAGATACGAATGTTAGGACAAAAACTGAAGGAAAGGAGTTAGCAGCAAAATCTCTGCGTACGATGCTTACTTCCGAGAAGTAAATGATATGTGCCATGTTGTTTCCTTTACGTTTAAAGAGTTAGGTGCTATACCGCGGTAAAGCTTTCCTATAGTGTAAATGGTAGTTTTAGACATAGGAATGTTAGCACAAAAACTGAAGGAAAGGAGATAGCTGCAAAATCTCTGCACACAATGCTTAGTTCTCAGAAGTAAATCATATGTGCCATGTTGTTTCATTTAGGTTTAAAGAGTTAGGTGCTATACCCTCTGTGATGCTTTCCTTTACAAGAAATGCTAGTTTTAGAGATACGAATGTTAGCAAAAAAACTGAAGGAAAGGACATAGCTGCAAAATCTCTGCACACAATGCTTAGTTCTCACAAGTAAATCATATGTGCCATCTTGTTTCATTTAGCTTTAAAGTATTAGGTGCTATACCCTCGGTTTTGCTTTCCTACATAGGAAATACTAGTTTTAGAGATACGAATGTTAGCACAAAAAAGGAAGAAAAGGAGATAGCTGCAAAATCTCTGCACACAACGCTTAGTTCTCAGAAGTAAATCATATGTGCCATGTTGTTTCATTTAGGTTTATAGAAATAGGTGCTATACCCTCGGTTATGCTTTCCTATATAGGAAATGCTAGCTTTAGAGATACGAATGTCAGCACAAAAACTGAAGGAAAGGAGATAGCTGCAAAATCTCTGCACACAATGATTAGTTCTCAGCAGTAAATCATATGTGCCATGTTGTTTCATTTAGGTTTGAAGAGTTAGGTGCTATACCTGCGTTAATGCTTTCATATATTGTAAATGCTAGTTTTAGACATAGGAATGTTAGCACAAAACTGAAAGAAAGGAGATAGCTTCAAAATCTCTGCACACAATGCTTAGTTCTCAGAAGTAAATCATATGTGCCATGTTGTTAAATTTCAGTTTAAATATTTAGGTGCTATACCCGAGGTAATGCTATCCTATAGTGTAAATGCTAGTTTCAGATATAGGAATGTTAGCACAAATACTGACGGAAAGGAAATAGCTGCAAAATCTCTGCACACAATGCTTAGTTCTCAGAAGTAAATCATATGTGCCATGTTGTTTCATTTAGGTTTAAATTGTTAGGTGCTATACCCTCGGTTATGCTTTCCTGTATAGGAAATGCTAGTTTTAGAGATACGAATGTCAGCACAAAAACTGAATGAAAGGAGATAGCTGCAAAATCTCTGCACACAATGCTTAGTTCTCAGAAGTAAATCATATGTGCCATGTTGTTTCATTTAGGTTAATGAGTTAGGTGCTATACCCGCGTTAATGCTTTCATATGTTGTAAATGCCAATTTTAGACTTAGGATTGTTAGCACAAAAACTGAAGGAAAGGAGATAGCTGCAAAATCTCTGCACACAATGCTTAGTTCTCAGAAGTTAATCATATGTGCCATGTTGTTTCATTTAGGTTTAAAGAGTTAGGTGCTATACCCTTTGTGATGCTTTCCTTTACAGGAAATGCTAGTTTTAGAGATACGAATTTTAGCACAAAAAACTGAAGGAAAGGAGATAGCTGCAAAATCTCTGTACACAATGCTTAGTTCTCAAGTGAATCATATGTGCCATGATGTTTCATTTAGGTTTAAAGTGTTAGGTGCTATACCCTCGGTTATGCTTTCCTACCTAGGAAATATTAGTTTTAGAGATACGAATGTTAGCACAAAAACTGAAGGAAAGGACATAGCTGCAAAATCTCTGCACACAATGCTTATTTCTCAAAAGTAAATCATATGTGCCAAGTTGTTTCATTTAGGTTCAAAGAGTTAGGTGCTATACCCTCGGTTATGCTTTCCTATATAGGAAATGCTAGATTTACAGATACGAATGTTAGCACAAAAACTGAAGGAAAGGAGTTAGCAGCAAAATCTCTGCGTACGATGCTTACTTCCGAGAAGTAAATGATATGTGCCATGTTGTTTCCTTTAGGTTTAAAGAGTTAGGTGCTATACCGCGGTAAAGCTTTCCTATAGTGTAAATGCTAGTTTTAGACGTAGGAATATTAGCACAAAAACTGAAGGAAAGGACATAGCTGCAAAATCTCTGCACACAATGCTTAGTTCTCAGAAGTAAATCGTATGTGCCATGTTGTTTCATTTAGGTTTAAAGAGATAGGTGCTATACCTGCCTTAATGCTTTCATATATTGTAAATGCTAGTTTTAGACATAGGAATGTTAGCACAAAAACTGAAGGAAAGGAGATAGCTGCAAAATCTCTGCACACAATTCTTAGTTCTCAGAAGTAAATCATATGTGCCATGTTGTTTCATTTAGGTTAAAGAGTTAGGTGCTATACCCACGTTAATGCTTTCATATGTTGTAAATGCTAGTTTTAGACATAGGATTGTTAGCACAAAAACTGAAGGAAAGGAGATAGCTGCAAAATCTGTACACACAATGCTTAGTTCTCAGAAGTAAATCATATGTGCCATGTTGTTTCATTTAGGTTCAAAGAGTTAGATGCTTTACCCTCTGTGATGCTTTCCTATATAAGAAATGCTAGTTTTAGAGATACGAATGTTAGCACAAAAACTGAAGGAAAGGAGATAGCTGCAAAATCTCTGCACACAATGCTTAGTTCTAAGAAGTAAATCATATGTGCCATGTTGTTTCATTTAGGTTTAAAGAGTTATGTGCTATACCCTCTGTGATGCTTTCCTTTACAGGAAATGCTCGTTTTAGAGATATGAATGTTAGCACAAAAACTGAAGGAAAGGAGATAGCTACAAAAGCTCTGCACAGAATGCTTAGTTCTTGGAAGTAAATGATATGTGCCATGTTGTTTCATTTAGGTTTAAAGAGTTATGTGCTATGCCCTCTGTGATGCTTTCCTATACAGGAAATGCTAGTTTTAGAGATACGAATGTTAGCACAAAAACTGAAGAAAGGAGATAGGTGCAAAATCTCTGCACACAATGCTTAGTTCTCAGAAAAAAATCATATCTGCCATGTTGTTTCATTTAGGTTTAAAGAGTTAGGTGCTATACCCTTTGTGATGCTTTCCTTTACAGGAAATGCTAGTTTTAGAGATACGAATTTTAGCACAAAAACTGAAGGAAAGGAGATAGCTGCAAAATCTCTGTACACAATGCTTAGTTCTCAAGTGAATCATATGTGCCATGATGTTTCATTTAGGTTTAAAGTGTTAGGTGCTATACCCTCGTTTATGCTTTCCTACCATAAAATACTAGTTTTAGAGATAGGAATGTTAGCACAAAAACAGAAGGAAAGGACATAGCTGCAAAATCTCTGCACACAATGCTTATTTCTCAAAAGTAAATCATATGTGCCAAGTTGTTTCATTTAGGTTCAAAGAGTTAGGTGCTATACCCTCGGTTATGCTTTCCTATATAGGAAATGCTAGATTTACAGATACGAATGTTAGGACAAAAACTGAAGGAAAGGAGTTAGCAGCAAAATCTCTGCGTACGATGCTTACTTCCGAGAAGTAAATGATATGTGCCATGTTGTTTCCTTTACGTTTAAAGAGTTAGGTGCTATACCGCGGTAAAGCTTTCCTATAGTGTAAATGGTAGTTTTAGACATAGGAATGTTAGCACAAAAACTGAAGGAAAGGAGATAGCTGCAAAATCTCTGCACACAATGCTTAGTTCTCAGAAGTAAATCATATGTGCCATGTTGTTTCATTTAGGTTTAAAGAGTTAGGTGCTATACCCTCTGTGATGCTTTCCTTTACAAGAAATGCTAGTTTTAGAGATACGAATGTTAGCAAAAAAACTGAAGGAAAGGACATAGCTGCAAAATCTCTGCACACAATGCTTAGTTCTCACAAGTAAATCATATGTGCCACCTTGTTTCATTTAGCTTTAACGTATTAGGTGCTATACCCTCGGTTTTGCTTTCCTACATAGGAAATACTAGTTTTAGAGATACGAATGTTAGCACAAATAAGGAAGAAAAGGAGATAGCTGCAAAATCTCTGCACACAACGCTTAGTTCTCAGAAGGAAATCATATGTGCCATGTTGTTTCATTTAGGTTTAAAGGGTTAGGTGCTATACCCGCGGTAATGCTTTCCTATATAGGAAAGACTAGTTTTAGATATACTAATGTTAGCACAAAAACTGAAGGAATGGAGATAACGGCAAAATCTCTACACCCAATGCTTAGTTCTCAGAAGTAAATCATATGTGCCATGTAGTTTCATTTAGGTTTAAAGAGTTAGGTGCTACACCCTCGGTTATGCTTTCCTATATAGGAAATGCTAGTTTTAGAGATACGAATGTTAGCACAAAAACTGAAGGAAAGGAGATAGCTGCAAAATCTCTGCACACAATGCTTAGTTCTCAGAAGAAAATCATATGTGCCATGTTGTTTCATTTAGATTTAAAGAGTTCAGTGCTATACCCGCGGTAATGCTATCCTATAGTGTAAATGCTAGATTGAGATATAGGATTGTTAACACAAAAACTAAAGGAAAGGAGATAGCTGCAAAATCTCTGCACACAATGCGTAGTTCTCAGAAGTAAATCATATGTGCCAGGTTGTTTAATTTAGTTTCAAACACTTAGGTGCTATAACCTCGGTTATGCCTTCCTATATAGGAAATGTTAGATTTACAGATACGAATGTTAGCACAAAAAATGAAGGAAAGGAGATAGCTGCAAAATCTCTGCACACAATGTTTAGATCTCAGAAGTAAGTCATATGTGCCATGTTGTTTCATTTAGGCTTAAAGAGTTAGGTGCTATACCTGCGGTAATGCATTCCTATAGTGTAAATGCTAGTTTTAGACATAGGAATGTTAGCACAAAAACTGAAGGAAAGGAGATAGCTGCAAAATCTCTGCACACAATGCATAGTTTTCAGAATAAATCATATGTGCCATGTTGTTTCATTTAGGTTTAAAATGTTAGGTGCTATACCCTCGGTTATGCTTTCCTATATAGGAAATGCTACTTTTAGAGATACGAATGTTAGCACAAAAACTGAAGGAAAGGAATAGCTGCAAAATCTCTGCACACAATGCTTAGTTCTCAGAAGTAAATCATATGTGCCATGTTGTTTCATTTAGGTTTAAAGAGTTAGGTGCTATACCCTCGGGTATGCTTTCCTGTATAGGAAATGCTAGTTCTGGAGGTACGAATGTTAGCACAAAAACTGAAGGAAAGGAGAGAGCTGCAAAATCTCTGCACACAATGCTTTGTTCCCAGAAGTAAATCATATGTGTCATGTTGTTTCATATAAGTTTATAGAGTTAGGTGCTATGCCCGCGTTATTGCTTTCCTATACTGTAAATGCTAGTTTTAGACATAGGAATGTTAGCAAAAAACTGAAAGAAAGGAGATAGCTGCAAAATCTCTGCAAACATTGCATAGTTCTCAGAAGTAAATCATATGTGCCATGTTGTTTCATTTAGGTTTTTAGAGTTAGTTGCTATACTCTCGGTTATGCTATCCTATAGTGTAAATGCTAGTTTCAGATGTAGGAATGTTAGCAAAAAACTGAAGGAAAGGAGATATCTGCAAAATCTCTGCAAACAACGCTTAGTTCTTAGAGGTAAATGATATGTGCCATGTTGTTTCATTTAGGTTTAAAGGGTTAGGTGCTATACCCTCTGTGATGCTTTCCTATACAGGAAATGCTAATTTTAGAGATACGAATGTTAGCACAAAAACTGAAGGAAAGGAGATAGCTGCAAAATCTCTGCACACAATGCTTAGTCTCAGAAGTAAATCGTATGTGCCATGTTGTTTCATTTAGGTTTGAAGAGTTAGGTGCTATACCTGCGTTAATGCTTTCATATATTGTAAATGCTAGTTTTAGACATAGGAATGTTAGCACAAAAACTGAAGGAAAGGAGATAGCTGCAAAATCTCTGCACACAATGCTTAGTTCTCAGAAGTAAATTATATGTGCCATGTTGTTTCATTTCGGTTTAAATATTTAGGTGCTATACCCGAGGTAATGCTATCCTATAGTGTAAAGGCTAGTTTCAGATATAAGAATGTTAGCACAAATACTGACGGAAAGGAGATAGCTGCAAAATCTCTGCACACAATGCTTAGTTCTAAGAAGTAAATCATATGTGCCATGTTGTTTCATTTAGGTTTAAAGAGTTAGGTGCTATACCCTTTGTGATGCTTTCCTTTACAGGAAATGCTAGTTTTAGAGATACGAATGTTAGCACAAAAACTGGAGGAAAGGTGATATGTGCAAAATCTCTGTACACAATGCTTAGTTCTCACAAGTAAATCATATGTGCCATGATGTTTCATTTAGGTTTAAAGTGTTAGGTGGTATACCCTCGGTTATGCTTTCCTACCTAGGAAATACTAGTTTTAGAGATACGAATATTAGCACAAAAACTGAAGGAAAGGACATAGCTGCAAAATCTCTGCACACAATGCTTAGTTCTCAGAAGTCAATCATATGTGCCATGTTGTTTCATTTAGGTTTACAGAGTTAGGTGCTATACCCGCGGTAATGCTTTCCTATAGTTTGTTTAAATGCTAGTTTTAGAAATAGGAATATTACCACAAAACCTGAAGGAAAGGAGATAGCTGCAAAATCTCTGCACACAATGCTTAGTTCTCAGAAGTAAATCATATGTGCCATATTGATTCATTTAAGTATAAAGAGTTAGGTGCTACACCCTCGGTAATGCTTTCCTATATAGGAAATGCTAGTTTTAGAGATACGAATGTTAGCACAAAAACTGAAGGAAAGAAGATAGCTGCAAAATCTCTGCACACAATGCTTAGTTCTCAGAAGTAAATCATATGTGCCATGTTGTTTCATTTAGGTTTAAAGAGTTAGGTGCTTTACCCGCTGTCATGCTTTCCAATATAGGAAATGCTAGTTTTAGAGATATGAATGTTAGCACCAAAACTGAAGGAGAGGAGATAGCTGCAAAATCCCTGCACACAATGCTTTATTCTCAGAAGTAAATCATATGTGCCATGTTGTTCCATTTAGGTTTAAAGAGTTAGGTGCTATACCCACGGTAATGCTTTCCTATATAGGAAATGCTAGTTTTAGAGATACGAATGTTAGCACAAAAACTGAAGGAAAGGAGATAGCTGCAAAATCTCTGCAAACAATTCTTAGTTTCTTCTTCAGAAGTAAATCATATGTGCCATGTTGTTTCACTTAGGTTAAAGAGTTAGGTGCTATACCCGCGTTAATGCTTTCATATGTTGTAAATGCTAGTTTTAGACATAGGATTGTTAGCACAAAAACTGAAGGAAAGGAGATAGCTGCAAAAGCTCTGCACAGAATGCTTAGTTCTCAGAAGTAAATGATATGTCCAATGTTGTTTCATTTAGGTTTTAAGGGTTAGGTGCTATACCCTCTGTGATGCTTTCCTATACAGGAAATGCAAGTTTTAGAGATACGAATGTTAGCACAAAAACTGAAGGGAAGGAGAGAGCTGCAAAATCTCTGCACACAATGCTAAGTCTCAGAGTAAATCGTATGTGCCATGTTGTTTCATTTAGGTTTGAAGAGTTAGGTGCTATACCTGCGTTAATGCTTTCATATATTGTTAATGCTAGTTTTAGACATAGGAATGTTAGCACAAAACTGAAAGAAAGGAGATAGCTTCAAAATCTCTGCACACAATGCTTAGTTCTCAGAATTAAATCATATGTGCCATGTTGTTAAATTTCAGTTTAAATATTTATGTGCCATGCCCGAGGTAATGCTATCCTATAGTGTATATGCTAGTTTCAGATATAGGTATGTTAGCACAAATACTGACGGAAAGGAGATAGCTGCAAAATCTCTGCACACAATGCTTAGTTCTCAGAAGTAAATCATATGTGCCATGTTGTTTCATTTAGGTTTAAAGAGTTAGGTGCTATACCCTCGATTATGCTTTCCTATACTGGAAATGCTAGTTTTAGAGATACGAATGTCAGCACAAAAACTGAAGGAAAGGAGATAGCTGCAAAAGCTCTGCACACAATGCTTAGTTCTCAGAAGTGAATCGTATTTGCCATGTTGTTTCATTAAAGTTTAAAGAGATAGGTGCTATACCCTCGGTTATGCTTTCCTATATAGGAAATGCTAGTTTTAGACATAGGAATGTCAGCACAAAAACTGAAGGAAAGGAGATAGCTGCAAAAGCTCTGCACAGAATGCTTAGTTCTCAGAAGTAAATGATATGTGCCATGTTGTTTCATTTAGGTTTAAATGGTTAGGTGCTATACCCTCTGTGATGCTTTCCTATACAGGAAATGCTAGTTTTAGAGATACGAACGTTAGCACAAAAACTGAAGGAAAGGATATAGCTGCAAAATCTCTGCACACAATGCTTAGTTCTCAGCAGTAAATCGTATGTGCCATGTTGTTTCATTTAGGTTTGAAGAGTTAGGTGCTATACCTGCGTTAATGCTTTCATATATTGTAAATGCTAGTTTTAGACATAGGAATGTTAGCACAAAAACTGAAGGAAAGGAGATAGCTTCAAAATCTCTGCACACAATGCTTAGTTCTCAGAAGTAAATCATATGTGCCATGTTGTTTCATTTCAGTTTAAATATTTAGGTGCTATACCCGAGGTAATGCTATCCTATAGTGTAAATGCTAGTTTCAGTGATAGGAATGTTAGCACAAATATTGACGGAAAGGAGATAGCTGCAAAATCTCTGCACACAATGCTTAGTTCTCAGAAGTAAATCATATGTGCCATGTTGTTTCATTTAGGTTTAAAGTGTTAGGTGCTATACCCTCCGTTATGCTTTCCTGTATAGGAAATGCTAGTTTTAGAGATACGAATGTCAGCACAAAAACTGAATGAAAGGAGATAGCTGCAAAATCTCTGCACACAATGCTTAGTTCTCAGAAGTAAATCATATGTGCCATGTTGTTTCATTTAGGTTTAAAGAGTTAGGTGCTATACCCTCGTTTATGCTTTCCTGTACAGGAAATGCTAGTTCTGGAGATACGAATGTTAGCACAAAAACAGAAAGAAAGGAGATAGCTGTCAAATCTCTGCACACAAGCTTACTTCTTATAAGTCAATCATAAGAGCCATGTTGTTTCATTTAGGTTTAAAGAGTTAGGTGCTATACCAGCGGTAATGCTTGCCTATAGTGTAAATGGTAGTTTTAGACATATGAATGTTAGCACAAAAACTGAAGGAAAGGAGATAGCTGCAAAATATCTGCACACAATGCTTACTTCTCAGAAGTAAATCATATGTGCCATTTTGTTTCATTTAGGTTTAAAGAGTTAGGTGCTATACCCGCGTAATGCTTTCCTATAGTGTAAATGCAAGTTTTAGACATAGGAATGTTAGCACAAACACTGAAGGAAAGGAGATAGCTGCAAAATCTCTGCACACAATGCTTAGTTCTCAGAAGTAAATCATATGTGCCATGTTGTTTCATTTTGGTTCAAAGAGTTAAGTGATATACCCGTGGTATTGCTTTCCTATAGTGTAAATGCCAGTTTTAGACGTAGGAATGTTAGCAGAAAAACTGAAGGAAAGGAGATAGCTGCAAAATCTCTGCACACAATGCTTAGTTCTCAGAAGTAAATCATATTTGCCATGTTGTTTCATTTAGGTTTAAAGAGTTGGGTGCTATACCCGCGGTAATGCTATACTATAGGGTAAATGCTTGGTTCAGATATAGGAATGTCAGCAAAAAAAACTGAAGGAAAGGAGATAGCTGCAAAATCTCTGCACACAATGCTTAGTTCTCAGAAGTAAATCATATGTGCCATGTTGTTTCATTTAGGTTTAAAGAGTTAGGTGCTATACCCTCGGTTATGCTTTCCTCTATAGGAAATGCTAGTTCTGGAGATACGAATGTTAGCACAAAAAACTGAAGGAAAGGAGATAGCTGCAAAACCTCTGCACAAAATGCTTAGTTCTCAGAAGTAAATCATATGTGCCATGTTCTTTCATTTACGTTTAAAGAGTTGGGTGCTATACCCTAGGTTATGCATTCCTGTATAGGAAAAGCAAGTTCTGGAGATACGAAAGTTAGCACAAAAACTGAAGGAACGGAGATAGCTGCAAAATCTCTGCACACAATTCTTAGTTCTCAGAAGGAAATCATATGTGCCATGTTGTTTCATTTAGGTTTAAAGGGTTAGGTGCTATACCCGCGGTAATGCTTTCCTATATAGGAAAGACTAGTTTTAGATATACTAATGTTAGCACAAAAACTGAAGGAATGGAGATAACGGCAAAATCTCTACACCCAATGCTTAGTTCTCAGAAGTAAATCATATGTGCCATGTTGTTTCATTTAGGTTTAAAGAGTTAGGTGCTACACCCTCGGTTATGCTTTCCTATATAGGAAATGCTAGTTTTAGAGATACGAATGTTAGCACAAAAACTGAAGGAAAGGAGATAGCTGCAAAATCTCTGCACACAATGCTTAGTTCTCAGAAGAAAATCATATGTGCCATGTTGTTTCATTTAGATTTAAAGAGTTCAGTGCTATACCCGCGGTAATGCTATCCTATAGTGTAAATGCTAGATTGAGATATAGGATTGTTAGCACGAAAACTAAAGGAAAGGAGATAGCTGCAAAATCTCTGCACACAATGCGTAGTTCTCAGAAGTAAATCATATGTGCCAGGTTGTTTAATTTAGTTTTCAAAGACTTAGGTGGTATAACCTCGGTTATGCCTTCCTATATAGGAAATGTTAGATTTACAGATACGAATGTTAGCACAAAAACTGAAGGAAAGGAGATAGCTGCAAAATCTCTGCACACAATGTTTAGATCTCAGAAGTAAGTCATATGTGCCATGTTGTTTCATTTAGGTTTAAAGAGTTAGGTGCTATACCCGCGGTAATGCATTCCTATAGTGTAAATGCTAGTTTTAGACATAGGAATGTTAGCACAAAAACTGAAGGAAAGGAGATAGCTGCAAAATCTCTGCACACAATGCGTAGTTCTCAGAAGTAAATCATATGTGCCATGTTGTTTCATTTAGGTTTAAAATGTTAGGTGCTATACCCTTGGTTATGCTTTCCTATATAGGAAATGCTACTTTAAGAGATACGAATGATAGCACAAAAACTGAAGGAAAGGAGATAGCTGCAAAATCTCTGCACACAATGCTTAGTTCTCGGAAGTAAATCATATGTGCCATGTTGTTTCATTTAGGTTTAAAGAGTTAGGTGCTATACCCTCGGTTATGCTATCCTGTATAGGAAATGCTAGTTCTGGAGGTACGAATGTTAGCACAAAAACTGAAGGAAAGGAGAGAGCTGCAAAATCTCTGCACACAATGCTTTGTTCCCGGAAGTAAATCATATGTGTCATGTTGTTTCATATAAGTTTATAGAGTTAGGTGCTATGCCCGCGTTATTGCTTTCCTATAATGTAAAAGCTAGTTTTAGACATAGGAATGTTAGCACAAAAACTGAAAGAAAGGAGATAGCTGCAAAATCTCTGCAAACATTGCGTAGTTCTCAGAAGTAAAACATATGTGCCATGTTGTTTCATTTAGGTTTTTAGAGTTAGTTGCTATACTCGCGGTTATGCTATCCTATAGTGTAAATGCTAGTTTCAGATGTAGGAATGTTAGCAAAAAACTGAAGGAAAGGAGATATCTGCAAAATCTCTGCAAACAACGCTTAGTTCTTAGAGGTAAATGATATGTGCCATGTTGTTTCATTTAGGTTTAAAGGGTTAGGTGCTATACCCTCTGTGATGCTTTCCTATACAGGAAATGCTAATTTTAGAGATACGAATGTTAGCACAAAAACTGAAGGAAAGGAGATAGCTGCAAAATCTCTGCACACAATGCTTAGTCTCAGAAGTAAATCGTATGTGCCATGTTGTTTCATTTAGGTTTGAAGTGTTAGGTGCTATACCTGCGTTAATGCTTTCATATATTGTAAATGCTAGATTTAGACATAGGAATGTTAGCACAAAAACTGAAGGAAAGGAGATAGCTGCAAAATCTCTGCACACAATGCTTAGTTCTCAGAAGTAAATTATATGTGCCATGTTGTTTCATTTCGGTTTAAATATTTAGGTGCTATACGCGAGGTAATGCTATCCTATAGTGTAAAGGCTAGTTTCAGATATAGGAATGTTAGCACAAATACTGATGGAAAGGAGATAGCTGCAAAATCTCTGCACACAATGCTTAGTTCTAAGAAGTAAATCATATGTGCCATGTTGTTTCATTTAGGTTTAAAGAGTTAGGTGCTATACCCTTTGTGATGCTTTCCTTTACAGGAAATGCTAGTTTTAGAGATACGAATGTTAGCACGAAAACTGGAGGAAAGGTGATATGTGCAAAATCTCTGTACACAATGCTTAGTTCTCACAAGTAAATCATATGTGCCATGATGTTTCATTTACGTTTAAAGTGTTAGGTGGTATACCCTCGGTTATGCTTTCCTACCTAGGAAATACTAGTTTTAGAGATATGAATATTAGCACAAAAACTGAAGGAAAGGACATAGCTGCAAAATCTCTGCACACAATGCTTAGTTCTCAGAAGTAAATCGTATGTGCCATGTTGTTTCATTTAGGTTTAAAGAGATAGGTGCTATACCTGCCTTAATGCTTTCATATATTGTAAATGCTAGTTTTAGACATAGGAATGTTAGCACAAACTGAAGGAAAGGAGATAGCTGCAAAATCTCTGCACACAATTCTTAGTTCTCAGAAGTAAATCATATGTGCCATGTTGTTTCATTTAGGTTTAAAATGTTAGGTGCTATACCCTCGGTTATGCTTTCCTATATAGGAAATGCTACTTTAAGAGATACAAATGATAGCACAAAAACTGAAGGAAAGGAGATAGCTGCAAAATCTCTGCACACAATGCTTAGTTCTCGGAAGTAAATCATATGTGCCATGTTGTTTCATTTAGGTTTAAAGAGTTAGGTGCTATACCCTCGGTTATGCTATCCTGTATAGGAAATGCTAGTTCTGGAGGTACGAATGTTAGCACAAAAAATGAAGGAAAGGAGAGAGCTGCAAAATCTCTTCACACAATGCTTTGTTCCCGGAAGTAAATCATATGTGTCATGTTGTTTCATATAAGTTTATAGAGTTAGGTGCTATGCCCGCGTTATTGCATTCCTATACTGTAAATGCTAGTTTTAGACATAGTAATGTTAGCACAAAAACTGAAAGAAAGGAGATAGCTGCAAAATCTCTGCAAACATTGCATAGTTCTCAGAAGTAAATCATATGTGCCATGTTGTTTCATTTAGGTTTTTAGAGTTAGTTGCTATACTCGAGGTTATGCTATCCTATAGTGTAAATGCTAGTTTCAGATGTAGGAATGTTAGCAAAAAACTGAAGGAAAGGAGATATCTGCAAAATCTCTGCAAACAACGCTTAGTTCTTAGAGGTAAATGATATGTGCCATGTTGTTTCATTTAGGTTTAAAGGGTTAGGTGCTATACCCTCTGTGATGCTTTCCTATACAGGAAATGCTAATTTTAGAGATACGAATGTTAGCACAAAAACTGAAGGAAAGGAGATAGCTGCAAAATCTCTGCACACAATGCTTAGTCTCAGAAGTAAATCGTATGTGCCATGTTGTTTCATTTAGGTTTAAAGAGATAGGTGCTATACCTGCCTTAATGCTTTCATATATTGTAAATGCTAGTTTTAGACATAGGAATGTTAGCACAAAAACTGAAGGAAAGGAGATAGCTGCAAAATCTCTGCACACAATGCTTAGTTCTCAGAAGTAAATTATATGTGCCATGTTGTTTCATTTCGGTTTAAATATTTAGGTGCTATACCCGAGGTAATGCTATCCTATAGTGTAAAGGCTAGTTTCAGATATAGGAATGTTAGCACAAATACTGACGGAAAGGAGATAGCTGCAAAATCTCTGCACACAATGCTTAGTTCTAAGAAGTAAATCATATGTGCCATGTTGTTTCATTTAGGTTTAAAGAGTTAGGTGCTATACCCTTTGTGATGCTTTCCTTTACAGGAAATGCTAGTTTTAGAGATACGAATGTTAGCACAAAAACTGGAGTAAAGGTGATATGTGCAAAATCTCTGTACACAATGCTTAGTTCTCACAAGTAAATCATATGTGCCATGATGTTTCATTTACGTTTAAAGTGTTAGGTGGTATACCCTCGGTTATGCTTTCCTACCTAGGAAATACTAGTTTTAGAGATACGAATATTAGCACAAAAACTGAAGGAAAGGACATAGCTGCAAAATCTCTGCACACAATGCTTAGTTCTCAGAAGTAAATCGTATGTGCCATGTTGTTTCATTTAGGTTTAAAGAGATAGGTGCGATACCTGCCTTAATGCTTTCATATATTGTAAATGCTAGTTTTAGCCATAGGAATGTTAGCACAAAAACTGAAGGAAAGGAGATAGCTGCAAAATATCTGCACACAATTCTTAGTTCTCAGAAGTAAATCATATGTGCCATGTTGTTTCATTTAGGTTAAAGAGTTAGGTGCTATACCCACGTTAATGCTTTCATATGTTGTAAATGCTAGTTTTAGACATAGGATTGTTAGCACAAAAACTGAAGGAAAGGAGATAGCTGCAAAATCTGTACACACAATGCTTAGTTCTCAGAAGTAAATCATATGTGCCATGTTGTTTCATTTAGGTTCAAAGAGTTAGATGCTTTACCCTCTGTGATGCTTTCCTATATAAGAAATGCTAGTTTTAGAGATACGAATGTTAGCACAAAAACTGAAGGAAAGGAGATAGCTGCAAAATCTCTGCACACAATGCTTAGTTCTAAGAAGTAAATCATATGTGCCATGTTGTTTCATTTAGGTTTAAAGAGTTATGTGCTATACCCTCTGTGATGCTTTCCTATACAGGAAATGCTCATTTTAGAGATACGAATGTTAGCACAAAACCTGAAGGAAAGGAGATAGCTACAAAAGCTCTGCACAGAATGCTTAGTTCTTGGAAGTAAATGATATGTGCCATGTTGTTTCATTTAGGTTTAAAGAGTTATGTGCTATGCCCTCTGTGATGCTTTCCTATACAGGAAATGCTAGTTTTAGAGATACGAATGTTAGCACAAAAACTGAAGAAAGGAGATAGGTGCAAAATCTCTGCACACAATGCTTAGTTCTCAGAAAAAAATCATATCTGCCATGTTGTTTCATTTAGGTTTAAAGAGTTAGGTGCTATACCCTCGGTTATGCTTTCGTTTTAGGAAATGTTATTTCTGGAGATACGAATGTTAGCGCAAAAACTGAAGGAAAGGAGAGAGCTGCAAAATCTCTGCACACAATGCTTAGTTCTCAGAAGTCAATCATATGTGCCATGTTGTTTCATTTAGGTTTACAGAGTTAGGTGCTATACCCGCGGTAATGCTTTCCTATAGTTTGTTTAAATGCTAGTTTTAGAAATAGGAATATTACCACAAAACCTGAAGGAAAGGAGATAGCTGCAAAATCTCTGCACACAATGCTTAGTTCTCAGAAGTAAATCATAAGTGCCATATTGATTCATTTAAGTATAAAGAGTTAGGTGCTACACCCTCGGTAATGCTTTCCTATATAGGAAATGCTAGTTTTAGAGATACGAATGTTAGAACAAAAACTGAAGGAAAGAAGATAGCTGCAAAATCTCTGCACACAATGCTTAGTTCTCAGAAGTAAATCATATGTGCCATGTTGTTTCATTTAGGTTTAAAGAGTTAGGTGCTTTACCCGCTGTCATGCTTTCCAATATAGGAAATGCTAGTTTTAGAGATACGAATGTTAGCACCAAAACTGAAGGAGAGGAGATAGCTGCAAAATCCCTGCACACAATGCTTTATTCTCAGAAGTAAATCATATGTGCCATGTTGTTCCATTTAGGTTTAAAGAGTTAGGTGCTATACCCACGGTAATGCTTTCCTATATAGGAAATGCTAGTTTTAGAGATACGAATGTTAGCACAAAAACTGAAGAAAGGAGATAGGTGCAAAATCTCTGCACACAATGCTTAGTTCTCAGAAAAAAATCAGATCTGCCATGTTGTTTCATTTAGGTTTAAAGAGTTAGGTGCTATACCCTTTGTGATGCTTTCCTTTACAGGAAATGCTAGTTTTAGAGATACGAATTTTAGCACAAAAACTGAAGGAAAGGAGATAGCTGCAAAATCTCTGTACACAATGCTTAGTTCTCAAGTGAATCATATATGCCATGATGTTTCATTTAGGTTTAAAGTGTTAGGTGCTATACCCTCGTTTATGCTTTCCTACCATAAAATACTAGTTTTAGAGATAGGAATGTTAGCACAAAAACTGAAGGAAAGGACATAGCTGCAAAATCTCTGCACACAATGCTTATTTCTCAAAAGTAAATCATATGTGCCAAGTTGTTTCATTTAGGTTCAAAGAGTTAGGTGCTATACCCTCGGTTATGCTTTCCTATATAGGAAATGCTAGATTTACAGATACGAATGTTAGGACAAAAACTGAAGGAAAGGAGTTAGCAGCAAAATCTCTGCGTACGATGCTTACTTCCGAGAAGTAAATGATATGTGCCATGTTGTTTCCTTTACGTTTAAAGAGTTAGGTGCTATACCGCGGTAAAGCTTTCCTATAGTGTAAATGGTAGTTTTAGACATAGGAATGTTAGCACAAAAACTGAAGGAAAGGAGATAGCTGCAAAATCTCTGCACACAATGCTTAGTTCTCAGAAGTAAATCATATGTGCCATGTTGTTTCATTTAGGTTTAAAGAGTTAAGTGCTATACCCTCTGTGATGCTTTCCTTTACAAGAAATGCTAGTTTTAGAGATACGAATGTTAGCAAAAAAACTGAAGGAAAGGACATAGCTGCAAAATCTCTGCACACAATGCTTAGTTCTCACAAGTAAATCATATGTGCCATCTTGTTTCATTTAGCTTTAAAGTATTAGGTGCTATACCCTCGGTTTTGCTTTCCTACATAGGAAATACTAGTTTTAGAGATATGAATGTTAGCACAAAAAAGGAAGAAAAGGAGATAGCTGCAAAATCTCTGCACACAACGCTTAGTTCTCAGAAGTAAATCATATGTGCCATGTTGTTTCATTTAGGTTTATAGAAATAGGTGCTATACCCTCGGTTATGCTTTCCTATATAGGAAATGCTAGCTTTAGAGATACGAATGTCAGCACAAAAACTGAAGGAAAGGAGATAGCTGCAAAATCTCTGCACACAATGATTAGTTCTCAGCAGTAAATCGTATGTGCCATGTTGTTTCATTTAGGTTTGAAGAGTTAGGTGCTATACCTGCGTTAATGCTTTCATATATTGTAAATGCTAGTTTTAGACATAGGAATGTTAGCACAAAACTGAAAGAAAGGAGATAGCTTCAAAATCTCTGCACACAATGCTTAGTTCTCAGAAGTAAATCATATGTGCCATGTTGTTAAATTTCAGTTTAAATATTTAGGTGCTATACCCGAGGTAATGCTATCCTATAGTGTAAATGCTAGTTTCAGATATAGGAATGTTAGCACAAATACTGACGGAAAGGAAATAGCTGCAAAATCTCTGCACACAATGCTTAGTTCTCAGAAGTAAATCATATGTGCCATGTTGTTTCATTTAGGTTTAAATTGTTAGGTGCTATACCCTCGGTTATGCTTTCCTGTATAGGAAATGCTAGTTTTAGAGATACGAATGTCAGCACAAAAACTGAATGAAAGGAGATAGCTGCAAAATCTCTGCACACAATGCTTAGTTCTCAGAAGTAAATCGTATGTGCCATGTTGCTTCATTTAGGTTTAAAGAGATAGGTGCTATACCTGCGTTAATGCTTTCATATATTGTAAATGCTAGTTTTAGACATAGGAATGTTAGCACAAAAACTGAATGAAAGGAGATAGCTGCAAAATCTCTGCACACATTCTTAATTCTCAGAAGTAAATCATATGTGCCATGTTGTTTCATTTAGGTTAATGAGTTAGGTGCTATACCCGCGTTAATGCTTTCATATGTTGTAAATGCCAATTTTAGACTTAGGATTGTTAGCACAAAAACTGAAGGAAAGGAGATAGCTGCAAAATCTCTGCACACAATGCTTAGTTCTCAGAAGTAAATCATATGTGCCATGTTGTGTCATTTAGGTTTAAAGAGTTAGGTGCTATACCCTTTGTGATGCTTTCCTTTACAGGAAATGCTAGTTTTAGAGATACGAATTTTAGCACAAAAACTGAAGGAAAGGAGATAGCTGCAAAATCTCTGTACACAATGCTTAGTTCTCAAGTGAATCATATGTGCCATGATGTTTCATTTAGGTTTAAAGTGTTAGGTGCTATACCCTCGGTTATGCTTTCCTACCTAGGAAATACTAGTTTTAGAGATACGAATGTTAGCACAAAAACTGAAGGAAAGGACATAGCTGCAAAATCTCTGCACACAATGCTTATTTCTCAAAAGTAAATCATATGTGCCAAGTTGTTTCATTTAGGTTCAAAGAGTTAGGTGCTATACCCTCGGTTATGCTTTCCTATATAGGAAATGCTAGATTTACAGATACGAATGTTAGCACAAAAACTGAAGGAAAGGAGTTAGCAGCAAAATCTCTGCGTACGATGCTTACTTCCGAGAAGTAAATGATATGTGCCATGTTGTTTCCTTTAGGTTTAAAGAGTTAGGTGCTATACCGCGGTAAAGCTTTCCTATAGTGTAAATGGTAGTTTTAGACATAGGAATGTTAGCACAAAAACTGAAGGAAAGGAGATAGCTGCAAAATCTCTGCACACAATGCTTAGTTCTCAGAAGTAAATCATATGTGCCATGTTGTTTCATTTATGTTTAAAGAGTTAGGTGCTATACCCTTTGTGATGCTTTCCTTTACAGGAAATGCTAGTTTTAGAGATACGATGTTAGCACAAAAACTGGAGGAAAGGTGATATGTGCAAAATCTCTGTACACAATGCTTAGTTCTCACAAGAAAATCATATGTGCCATGATGATTCATTTAGGTTTAAAGTGTTAGGTGGTATACCCTCGGTTATGCATTTCTACCTAAAATACTAGTTTTAGAGAAAAGAATATTAGCACAAAAACTGAAGGAAAGGACATAGCTGCAAAATCTCTGCACACAATGCTTAGTTCTCAGAAGTAAATCGTATGTGCCATGTTGTTTCATTTAGGTTTAAAGAGATAGGTGCTATACCTGCCTTAATGCTTTCATATATTGTAAATGCTAGTTTTAGACATAGGAATGTTAGCACAAAAACTGAAGGAAAGGAGATAGCTGCAAAATCTCTGCACACAATTCTTAGTTCTCAGAAGTAAATCATATGTGCCATGTTGTTTCATTTAGGTTAAAGAGTTAGGTGCTATACCCACGTTAATGCTTTCATATGTTGTAAATGCTAGTTTTAGACATAGGATTGTTAGCACAAAAACTGAAGGAAAGGAGATAGCTGCAAAATCTGTACACACAATGCTTAGTTCTCAGAAGTAAATCATATGTGCCATGTTGTTTCATTTAGGTTCAAAGAGTTAGATGCTTTACCCTCTGTGATGCTTTCCTATATAAGAAATGCTAGTTTTAGAGATACGAATGTTAGCACAAAAACTGAAGGAAAGGAGATAGCTGCAAAATCTCTGCACACAATGCTTAGTTCTAAGAAGTAAATCATATGTGCCATGTTGTTTCATTTAGGTTTAAAGAGTTATGTGCTATACCCTCTGTGATGCTTTCCTTTACAGGAAATGCTCGTTTTAGAGATACGAATGTTAGCACAAAAACTGAAGGAAAGGAGATAGCTACAAAAGCTCTGCACAGAATGCTTAGTTCTTGGAAGTAAATGATATGTGCCATGTTGTTTCATTTAGGTTTAAAGAGTTATGTGCTATGCCCTCTGTGATGCTTTCCTATACAGGAAATGCTAGTTTTAGAGATACGAATGTTAGCACAAAAACTGAAGAAAGGAGATAGGTGAAAAATCTCTGCACACAATGCTTACTTCTCAGAAAAAAATCATATCTGCCATGTTGTTTCATTTAGGTTTAAAGAGTTAGGTGCTATACCCTCGGTTATGCTTTCGTTTTAGGAAATGTTATTTCTGGAGATACGAATGTTAGCGCAAAAACTGAAGGAAAGGAGAGAGCTGCAAAATCTCTGCACACAATGCTTAGTTCTCAGAAGTCAATCATATGTGCCATGTTGTTTCATTTAGGTTTACAGAGTTAGGTGCTATACCCGCGGTAATGCTTTCCTATAGTTTGTTTAAATGCTAGTTTTAGAAATAGGAATATTACCACAAAACCTGAAGGAAAGGAGATAGCTGCAAAATCTCTGCACACAATGCTTAGTTCTCAGAAGTAAATCATAAGTGCCATATTGATTCATTTAAGTATAAAGAGTTAGGTGCTACACCCTCGGTAATGCTTTCCTATATAGGAAATGCTAGTTTTAGAGATACGAATGTTAGCACAAAAACTGAAGGAAAGAAGATAGCTGCAAAATCTCTGCACACAATGCTTAGTTCTCAGAAGTAAATCATATGTGCCATGTTGTTTCATTTAGGTTTAAAGAGTTAGGTGCTTTACCCGCTGTCATGCTTTCCAATATAGGAAATGCTAGTTTTAGAGATACGAATGTTAGCACCAAAACTGAAGGAGAGGAGATAGCTGCAAAATCCCTGCACACAATGCTTTATTCTCAGAAGTAAATCATATGTGCCATGTTGTTCCATTTAGGTTTAAAGAGTTAGGTGCTATACCCACGGTAATGCTTTCCTATATAGGAAATGCTAGTTTTAGAGATACGAATGTTAGCACAAAAACTGAAGGAAAGGAGATAGCTGCAAAATCTCTGCACACAATTCTTAGTTCTCAGAAGTAAATCATATGTGCCATGTTGTTTCATTTAGGTTAAAGAGTTAGGTGCTATACCCGCGTTAATGCTTTCATATGTTGTAAATGCTAGTTTTAGACATAGGATTGTTAGCACAAAAACTGAAGGAAAGGAGATAGCTGCAAAAGCTCTGCACAGAATGATTAGTTCTCAGAAGTAAATGATATGTCCCATGTTGTTTCACTTAGGTTTAAAGGGTTAGGTGCTATACCCTCTGTGATGCTTTCCTATACAGGAAATGCAAGTTTTAGAGATACGAATGTTAGCACAAAAACTGAAGGGAAGGAGATAGCTGGAAAATCTCTGCACACAATGCTTAGTTCTCAGAAGTAAATCATATGTGCCATGTTGTTTCATTTAGGTTAAAGAGTTAGGTGCTATACCCGCATTAATGCTTTCATATGTGGTAAATGCTAGTTTTAGACATAGGATTGTTAGCACAAAAACTGAAGGAAAGGAGATAGCTGCAAAAGCTCCGCACAGAATGCTTAGTTCTCAGAAGTAAATGATATGTCCCATGTTGTTTCATTTTGGTTTAAAGGGTTAGGTGCTATACCCTCTGTGGTGCTTTCCTATACAGGAAATGTAAGTTTTAGAGATACGAATGTTAGCACAAAAACTGAAGGGAAGGAGATAGTTGCAAAATCTCTGCACACAATGCTTAGTTCTCAGAAGTAAATCGTATGTGCCATGTTGTTTCATTTAGGTTTGAAGAGTTAGGTGCTATACCTGCGTTAATGCTTTCATATATTGTTAATGCTAGTTTTAGACATAGGAATGTTAGCACAAAACTGAAAGAAAGGAGATAGCTTCAAAATCTCTGCACACAATGCTTGTTCTCAGAAGTAAATCATATGTGCCATGTTGTTAAATTTCAGTTTAAATATTTATGTGCTATACCCGAGGTAATGCTATCCTATAGTGTATATGCTAGTTTCAGATATAGGTATGTTAGCACAAATACTGACGGAAAGGAGATAGCTGCAAAATCTCTGCACACAATGCTTATTTCTCAGAAGTAAATAGTATTTGCCATGTTGTTTCATTAAAGTTTAAAGAGATAGGTGCTATACCCTCGGTTATGCTTTCCTAATAGGAAATGCTAGTTTTAGACATAGGAATGTCAGCACAAAAACTGAAGGAAAGGAGATAGCTGCAAAAGCTCTGCACAGAATGCTTAGTTCTCAGAAGTAAATGATATGTCCCATGTTGTTTCATTTAGGTTTAAAGGGTTAGGTGCTATACCCTCTGTGATGCTTTCCTATACAGGAAATGCTAGTTTTAGAGATACGAACGTTAGCACAAAAACTGAAGGAAAGGATATAGCTGCAAAATCTCTGCACACAATGCTTAGTTCTCAGAAGTAAATCGTATGTGCCATGTTGTTTCATTTAGGTTTTAAGAGTTAGGTGCTATACCTGCGTTAATGCTTTCATATATTGTAAATGCTAGTTTTAGACATAGGAATGTTAGCACAAAAACTGAAGGAAAGGAGATAGCTTCAAAATCTCTGCACACAATGCTTAGTTCTCAGAAGTAAATCATATGTGCCATGTTGTTTCATTTCAGTGTAAATATTTATGTGCTATACCCGAGGTAATGCTATCCTATAGTGTAAATGCTAGTTTCAGAGATAGGAATGTTAGCACAAATATTGACGGAAAGGAGATAGCTGCAAAATCTCTGCACAGAATGCTTAGTTCTCAGAAGTAAATCATATGTGCCATGTTGTTTCATTTAGGTTTAAAGAGTTAGGTGCTATACCCTTTGTGATGCTTTCCTTTACAGGAAATGCTAGTTTTAGAGATACGAATTTTAGCACAAAAACTGAAGGAAAGGAGATAGCTGCAAAATCTCTGTACACAATGCTTAGTTCTCAAGTGAATCATATGTGCCATGATGTTTCATTTAGGTATAAAGTGTTAGGTGCTATACCCTCGTTTATGCTTTCCTACCATAAAATACTAGTTTTAGAGATACGAATGTTAGCACAAAAACTGAAGGAAAGGACATAGCTGCAAAATCTCTGCACACAATGCTTATTTCTCAAAAGTAAATCATATGTGCCAAGTTGTTTCATTTAGGTTCAAAGAGTTAGGTGCTATACCCTCGGTTATGCTTTCCTATATAGGAAATGCTAGATTTACAGATACGAATGTAAGGACAAAAACTGAAGGAAAGGAGTTAGCAGCAAAATCTCTGCGTACGATGCTTACTTCCGAGAAGTAAATGATATGTGCCATGTTGTTTCCTTTACGTTTAAAGAGTTAGGTGCTATACCGCGGTAAAGCTTTCCTATAGTGTAAATGGTAGTTTTAGACATAGGAATGTTAGCACAAAAACTGAAGGAAAGGAGATAGCTGCAAAATCTCTGCACACAATGCTTAGTTTCAGAAGTAAATCATATGTGCCATGTTGCTTCATTTAGGTTTAAAGAGTTAGGTGCTATACCCTCGGTTATGCTATCCAATAGTGAAAATGCTAGTTTCAGATGTAGGAATGTTAGCAGAAAAACAGAAGGAAAGGAGATAGCTGCAAAATCTCTGCACACAATGCTTAGTTCTCACAAGTAAATCATATGTGCCATGTTTTTTCATTTAGGTTTAAAGAGTTAGGTGCTATACCCTCTGTGATGCTTTCCTTTACAAGAAATGCTAGTTTTAGAGACACTAATGTTAGCAAAAAAACTGAAGGAAAGGGCATAGCTGCAAAATCTCTGCACACAATGCTTAGTTCTCACAAGTAAATCATATGTGCCATCTTGTTTCATTTAGCTTTAAAGTATTAGGTGCTATACCCTCGGTTTTGCTTTCCTACATAGGAAATACTAGTTTTAGAGATACGAATGTTAGCACAAAAAAGGAAGAAAAGGAGATAGCTGCAAAATCTCTGCACACAACGCTTAGTTCTCAGAAGTAAATCATATGTGCCATGTTGTTTCATTTAGGTTTATAGAAATAGGTGCTATACCCTCGGTTATGCTTTCCTATATAGGAAATGCTAGCTTTAGAGATACGAATGTCAGCACAAAAACTGAAGGAAAGGAGATAGCTGAAAAATCTCTGCACACAATGATTAGTTCTCAGCAGTAAATCGTATGTGCCATGTTGTTTCATTTAGGTTTGAAGAGTTAGGTGCTATACCTGCGTTAATGCTTTCATATATTGTAAATGCTAGTTTTAGACATAGGAATGTTAGCACAAAACTTAAAGAAAGGAGATATCTGCAAAATCTCTGCACACAATGCTTAGTTCTCAGAAGTAAATCATATGTGCCATGTTGTTAAATTTCAGTTTAAATATTTAGGTGCTATACCCGAGGTAATGCTATCCTATAGTGTAAATTCTAGTTTCAGATATAGGAATGTTAGCACAAATACTGACGGAAAGGAAATAGCTGCAAAATCTCTGCACACAATGCTTAGTTCTCAGAAGTAAATCATATGTGCCATGTTGTTTCATTTAGGTTTAAATTGTTAGGTGCTATACCCTCGGTTATGCTTTCCTGTATAGGAAATGCTAGTTTTAGAGATACGAATGTCAGCACAAAAACTGAATGAAAGGAGATAGCTGCAAAATCTCTGCACACAACGCTTAGTTCTCAGAAGTAAATCGTATGTGCCATGTTGCTTCATTTAGGTTTAAAGAGATAGGTGCTATACCTGCGTTAATGCTTTCATATATTGTAAATGCTAGTTTTAGACATAGGAATGTTAGCACAAAAACTGAATGAAAGGAGATAGCTGAAAATCTCTGCACACATTCTTAATTCTCAGAAGTAAATCATATGTGCCATGTTGTTTCATTTAGGTTAATGAGTTAGGTGCTATACCCGCGTTAATGCTTTCATATGTTGTAAATGCCAATTTTAGACTTAGGATTGTTAGCACAAAAACTGAAGGAAAGGAGATAGCTGCAAAATCTCTGCACACAATGCTTAGTTCTCAGAAGTAAATCATATGTGCCATGTTGTTTCATTTAGGCTTAAAGTGTTAGGTGCTATACCCTTTGTGATGCTTTCCTTTACAGGAAAGGCTAGTTTTAGAGATACGAATTTTAGCACAGAAACTGAAGGAAAGGAGATAGCTGGAACATCTCTGTACACAATGCTTAGTTCTCAAGTGAATCATATGTGCCATGATGTTTCATTTAGGTTTAAAGTGTTAGGTGGTATACCCTCGGTTATGCTTTCCTACCTAGGAAATACTAGTTTTAGAGATAGGAATATTAGCACAAAAACTGAAGGAAAGGACATAGCTGCAAAATCTCTGCACACAATGCTTAGTTCTAAGAAGTAAATCGTATGTGCCATGTTGTTTCATTTAGGTTTAAAGAGATAGGTGCTATACCTGCATTAATGCTTTCATATATTGTAAATGCTAGTTTTAGACATAGGAATGTTAGCACAAAAACTGAAGGAAAGGAGATAGCTGCAAAATCTCTGCACACAATTCTTAGTTCTCAGAAGTAAATCATATGTGCCATGTTGTTTCATTTAGGTTATAGAGTTAGGTGCAATACCCACGTTAATGCTTTCATATGTTGTAAATGCTAGTTTTAGACATAGGATTGTTAGCACAAAAACTGAAGGAAAGGAGATAGCTACAAAAGCTCTGCACAGAATGCTTAGTTCTTGGAAGTAAATGATATGTGCCATGTTGTTTCATTTAGGTTTAAAGAGTTACGTGCTATACCCTCGGTTATGCTTTCCTTTTAGGAAATGTTATTTCTGGAGATACGAATGTTAGCGCAAAAACTGAAGGAAAGGAGAGAGCTGCAAAATCTCTGCACACAATGCTTAGTTCTCAGAAGTCAATCATATGTGCCATGTTGTTTCATTTAGGTTTACAGTGTTAGGTGCTATACCCGCGGTAATACTTTCCTATAGTTTGTTTAAATGCTAGTTTTAGAAATAGGAATATTACCACAAAACCTGAAGGAAAGGAGATAGCTGCAAAATCTCTGCACACAATGCTTAGTTCTCAGAAGTAAATCATATGTGCCATATTGATTCATTTAAGTATAAAGAGTTAGGTGCTACACCCTCGGTAATGCTTTCCTATATAGGAAATGCTAGTTTTAGAGATACGAATGTTAGCACAAAAACTGAAGGAAAGAAGATAGCTGCAAAATCTCTGCACACAATGCTTAGTTCTCAGAAGTAAATCATATGTGCCATGTTGTTTCATTTAGGTTTAAAGAGTTAGGTGCTTTACCCGCTGTCATGCTTTCCAATATAGGAAATGCTAGTTGTAGAGATACGAATGTTAGCACCAAAACTGAAGGAAAGGAGATAGCTGCAAAATCTCTGCACACAATTCTTAGTTCTCAGAAGTAAATCATATGTGCCATGTTGTTTCATTTAGGTTAAAGAGTTAGGTGCTATACCCGCGTTAATGCTTAGTTCTGAGAAGTAAATCATATGTGCCATGTTGTTTCATTTAGGTTTAAAGAGTTAGGTGCTATACCAGCGTTATTCTTTCCTGTATAGGAAATGCTAGTTCTGGAGGTACGAATGTTAGCACAAAAACTGAAGGAAAGGAATTAGCTGAAAAATCCCTGCACACAATGCTTAGTTCTCAGAGGAAAATCATATGTGCCATGTTGTTTCATTTATGTTTAAACAGTTAGGTGCCATACCAGCGGTAATGCTTTCCTATAGTATAAAGGCAAGTTTTAGACATAGGAATGTTAGCACAAAAACTGAAGGAAAGGAGATAGCTGCAAAATCTCTGCACACAATGCTTACTTCTCAAAAGTGAATCATATGTGCCATGTTGTTTTATTTAGGTTTAAGAGTTAGGTGCTATACCCTAGGTTATGCTTTCCTCTGTAGGAAATGCTAGTTTTAGAGATACGAATGTTAGCACAAAAACTGAAGGAAAGGAGACAGCTGCAAAATCTCTGCACACAATGCTTAGTTCTCAGAAGTAAATCATATGTGCCATGTTGTTTCATATAGGTTTAAACAGTTAGGTGCTATACCAGCAGTAATGCCTTCCTATAGTATAAATGCTAGTTTTAGACATAGGTATGTTAGCACAAAAACTGAAGGAAAGGAGATAGCTGCAAAATCTCTGCAGACAATGCTTAGGTCTCAGAAGTAAATCATATGTGCCATGTTGTTTCAGTTAGGTTTAAAGAGTTAGGTGCTATACCCTCGGTTACGCTATCCTATAGTGTAAATGCTAGTTTCAGATGTAGGAATGTTAGCACAAAAACTGAAGGAAACGAGATAGCTGCAAAATTTCTGCACACAATGCTTAGTTCTCAGAAGTAAATCATATGTGCCATGTTCTTTCATTTTGGTTTAAAGATTTAGGTGCGATACCCTCGGTTATGCTTTCCTGTATAGGAAATGCTAGTTCTGGAGATACGAAAGTTAGCACAAAAACTGAAGGAAAGGAGATAGCTGCAAAATCTCTGCACACAATGCTTAGTTCTCAGAAGTAAATCATATATGCCATGTTGTTTCATTTATGTTTAAAGAGTTAGGTGCCATACCCGCGGTAATACTTTCATATAGTGTAAATGCTAGTTTTAGACATATGAATGTTAGCAAAAAAACTGAAGTAAAGGAGATAGCTGCAAAATCTCTGCACACAATGCATAGTTCTCAGAAGTAAATCATATGTGCCATGTTGTTTCATTTAGGTTAGGAAGTTACGTGCTCTACCCTCGGTTATGCTTTCCTATATAGGAAATGCTACTTTTAGAGATACGAATGTTAGCACAAAAACTGAAGGAAAGGAGAGCTACAAAATCTCTGCACACAATGCTTAGTTCTCAGAAGGAAATCATACGTGCCATGCTGTTTTATTTAGGTTTAAGAGGTAGGTGCTATACCCTCGGTTATGCTTTCCTATGTAGGAAATGCTAGTTTTAGAGATACGAATGTTAGCACAAAAACTGAAGGAAAGGAGACAGCTGCAAAATCTCTGCACACAATGCTTAGTTCTCAGAAGTAAATCATATGTGCCATGTTGTTGCATTTAGGTTCAAAGAGTTAGGTGCTATACCAGCGGTAATGCCTTCCTATAGTGTAAATGCTAGCTTTAGACTTAGGAATGTTAGCACAAATACTGAAGGAAAGGAAATAGCTGCAAAATCACTGCACACAATGCTTAGTTCTCAAAAGAAAATCATAGGGGCCATGTTGTTTCAGTTAGGTTAAAGAGTTAGGTGCTATACCCTCGGTTACGCTATCCTATAGGGTAAATGCTAGTTTCAGATGTAGGAATGTTAGCACAAAAACTGAAGGAAAGGAGATAGCTGCAAAATCTCTGCACACAATGATTAGTTCTCAGAAGTAAATCATATGTGCCATGTTCTTTCATTTAGGTTTAAAGATTTAGGTGCGATACCCTCGGGTATGCGTTCCTGTATAGGAAATGCTAGTTCTGGAGATACGAATGTTAGCACAAAAACTGAAGGAAAGGAGATAGCTGCAAAATCTCTGCACACAATGCTTAGTTCTCAGAAGTAAATCGTATGTGCCATGTTGCTTCATTTAGGTTTAAAGAGATAGGTGCTATACCTGCGTTAATGCTTTCATATATTGTAAATGCTAGTTTTAGACACAGGAATGTTAACACAAAAACTGAATGAAAGGAGATAGCTGCAAAATCTCTGCACACATTCTTAATTCTCAGAAGTAAATCATATGTGCCATGTTGTTTCATTTAGGTTAAAGAGATAGGTGCTATACCCGCGTTAATGCTTTCATATGTTGTAAATGCAAATTTTACACATAGGATTGTTAGCACAAAAACTGAAGGAAAGGAGATAGCTGCAAAATCTCTGCAAACAATGCTTAGTTCTCAGAAGTAAATCATATGTGCCATGTTGTTTCATTTAGGTTTAAAGAGTTATGTGCTTTACCCTCTGTGATGCTTTCCTATATAGGAAATGCTAGTTTTAGGGATACGAATGTTAGCACAAAAACTGAAGGAAAGGAGATAGCTGCAAAATCTCTGCACACAATGCTTAGTTCTCAGAAGTAAATAATATGTGCCATGTTGTTTCATTTAGGTTTAAAGAGTTATGTGCTATACCCTCTGTGATGCTTTCCTTTACAGGAAATGCTCGTTTTAGAGATACGAATGTCAGCACAAAAACTGAAGGAAAGGAGATAGCTGCAAAAGCTCTGCACAGAATGCTTTGTTCTCAGAAGTAAATCATATGTGCCATGTTGTTTCATTTAGGTTTAAAGAGTTAGGTGCTTTACCCTCTGTGCTGCTTTCCTATATAGGAAATGCTAGTTTTAGAGATACGAATGTTAGCACAAAAACTGAAGGAAAGGAGATAGCTGAAAATCTCTGCACACAATGCTTAGTTCTCAGAAGTAAATCGTATGTGCCATGTTGTTTCATTTAGGTTTGAAGAGTTAGGTGGTATACCTGCGTTAATGCTTTCATATATTGTAAATGCTAGTTTTAGACATAGGAATGCTAGCACAAAAACTGAAGGAAAGGAGATAGCTTCAAAATCTCTGCACACAATGCTTAGTTCTCAGAAGTAAATCATATGTGCCATGTTGTTAAATTTCAGTTTAAATATTTATGTGCTATACCCGAGGTAATGCTATCCTATAGTGTAAATTCTAGTTTCAGATATAGGAATGTTAGCACAAATACTGACGGAAAGGAGATAGCTGCAAAATCTCTGCACACAATGCTTAGTTCTCAGAAGTAAATCATATGTGCCATGTTGTTTCATTTAGGTTTAAAGAGTTAGGTGCTATACCCTTTGTGATGCTTTCCTTTACAGGAAATGCTAGAGATATGAATGTTAGCACAAAAACTGAAGGAAAGGAGATAGCTGCAAAATCTCTGTACACAATGCTTAGTTCTCACAAGTAAATCATATGTGCCATGATGTTTCATTTAGGTTTAAAGTGTTAGGTGCTATATCCTCGGTTATGCTTTCCTACCTAAGAAATACTAGTTTTAGAGATACGAATGTTAGCACAAAAACTGAAGGAAAGGACATAGCTGCAAAATCTCTGCACACAATGCTTAGTTGTCAGAAGTAAATCGTTTTTGCCATGTTGTTTCATTTAGGTTTAAAGAGATAGGTGCTATACCTGCGTTAATGCCTTCATATATTGTAAATGCTAGTTTTAGACATAGGAATGTTAGCACAAAAACTGAAGGAAAGGAGAAAGCTGCAAAATCTCTGCACACAATTCTTAGTTCTCAGAAGTAAATCATATGTGCCATGTTGTTTCATTTAGGTTAAAGAGTTAGGTGCTATATACGCGTTAATGCTTTCATATGTTGTAAATGCTAGTTTTAGACATAGGATTGTTAGCACAAAAACTGAAGGAAAGGAGATAGCTGCAAAATCTCTGCACACAATGCTTAGTTCTAAGAAGTAAATCATATGTGCCATGTTGTTTCATTTAGGTTTAAAGAGTTATGTGCTATACCCTCTGTGATGCTTTCCTATACAGGAAATGCTAGTTTTAGAGATAAGAATGTTAGCACAAAAACTGAAGGAAGGAGATAGGTGCAAAATCTCTGCACACAATGCTTAGTTCTCAGAAAAAAATCATATGTGCCATGTTGTTTCATTTAGGTTTAAAGAGTTAGGTGCTATACCCTCGGTTATGCTTTCCTGTTTAGGAAATGCTACTTCTGGAGATACGAATGCTAGCGCAAAAACTGAAGGAAAGGAGATAGCTGCGAAATCTCTGCACACAATGCTTAGTTCTCAGAAGTAAATCATATGTGCCATGTTGTTTCATTTAGGTTTACAGAGTTAGGTGCTATACCCACGGTAATGCTTTCCTATAGCGTGTTTAAATGCTAGTTTTAGAAATAGGAATATTACCACAAAACCTGAAGGAATGGAGATAGCTCCAAAATCTCTGAACACAATGCTTAGTTCTCAGAAGTAAATCATATGTGCCATATTGATTCATTTAAGTTTAAAGAGTTAGGTGATACACCCTCGGTAATGCTTTCCTATATAGGAAATGCCAGTTTTAGAGATACGAATGTTAGCACAAAAACTAAAGGAAAAAAGATAGCTGCAAAATCTCTGCACACAATGCTTAGTTCTCAGAAGTAAATCATATGTGCCATGTTGTTTCATTTAGGTTTAAAGAGTTAGGTGCTTTACCCTCTGTCATGCTTTCCAATATAGGAAATGCTAGTTTTAGAGATACGAATGTTAGCACCAAAACTGAAGGAGAGGAGATAGGTGGAAAGTCTCTGCACGCAATGCTTAGTTCTCAGAAGTAAATCATATGCGCCATGTTGTTTCATTTAGGTTTAAAGAGTTAGGTGCTATACCCGCGGTAATGCTTTCCTATATTGTAAATGCTAGTTTTAGATATAAGAATGATAGCACAAAAACTGAATGAAAGGAGATAGCTGCGAAATCTCTGCACACAATGCTTTATTCTCAGAAGTAAATCATATGTGCCATGTTGTTCCATTTAGGTTTAAAGAGTTAGGTGCTATACCCACGGTAATGCTTTCCTATATAGGAAATGCTAGTTTTAGAGATATGAATGTTAGCACAAAAACTGAAGGAAAGGAGATAGCTGCAAAATCTCTGCACACAATGCTTAGGTCTCAGAAGTAAATCATATGTGCCATGTTGTTTAATTTAGTTTCAAAGAGTTAGGTGCTATACCCTCGGTTATGCCTTCCTATATAGGAAATGCTAGAGTTACAGATACTAATGTTAGCACAAAAACTGAAGGAAAGTAGATAGCTGCAAAATCTCTGCACACAATGCTTTGTTCTCAGACGTAAATCATATGTGCCATGTTGTTTCATTTAGGTTTAGAGAGTTAGGTGCTAAGCCCGCGTTATTGCTTTCCTATACTGTAAATGCTAGTTTTAGACATAGGAATGTTAGCACAAAAATTGAAGGAATGGAGATCGCTGCAAAATCTACACACAATGCTTAGTTCTCAGAAGTAAATCATATGTGCCATGTTGTTTCATTTAGGTTTAAACAGTTAGGTGCTATACCCTTTGTGATGCTTTCCTTTACAGGAAATGCTAGTTTTAGAGATACGAATTTTAGCACAAAAACTGAAGGAAAGGAGATAGCTGCAAAATCTCTGTACACAATGCTTAGTTCTCAAGTGAATCATATGTGCCATGATGTTTCATTTAGGTTCAAAGAGTTAGGTGCTATACCCTCGGTTATGCTTTCCTATATAGGAAATGCTAGATTTACAGATACGAATGTTAGCACAAAAACTGAAGGAAAGGAGTTAGCAGCAAAATCTCTGCGAACGATGCTTACTTCCGAGAAGTAAATGATATGTGCCATGTTGTTTCCTTTAGGTTTAAAGAGTTAGGTGCTATACCGCGGTAAAGCTTTCCTATAGTGTAAATGCTAGTTTTAGACATAGGAATGTTAGCACAAAAACTGAAGGAAAGGAGATAGCTGCAAAATCTCTGCACACAATGCTTAGTTCTCAGAAGTAAATCATATGTGCCATGTTGTTTCATTTAGGTTTAAAGAGTTAGGTGCTATACCCTCGGTTATGCTATCCAATAGTGAAAATGCTAGGTTCAGATGTAGGAATGTGAGCACAAAAACAGAAGGAAAGGAGATAACTGCAAAATCTCTGCACACAATGCTTAGTTCTCACAAGTAAATCATATGTGCCATGTTTTTTCATTTAGGTTTAAAGAGTTAGTTGCTATACCCTCTGTGATGCTTTCCTTTACAAGAAATGCTAGTTTTAGAGATACTAATGTTAGCAAAAAAACTGAAGGAAATGACATAGCTGCAAAATCTCTGCACACAATGCTTAGTTCTCACAAGTAAATCATATGTGCCATCTTGTTTCATTTAGGTTTAAAATATTAGGTGCTATACCCTCGGTTTTGCTTTCCTACATAGGAAATACTAGTTTTAGAGATACGAATGTTAGCACAAAAAAGGAAGAAAAGGAGATAGCTGAAAAATCTCTGCACACAACGCTTAGATCTCAGAAGTAAATCATATGTGCCATGTTGTTTCATTTAGGTTTATAGAAATAGGTGCTATACCCTCGGTTATGCTTTCCTATATAGGAAATGCTAGCTTTAGAGATACGAATGTCAGCACAAAAACTGAAGGAAAGGAGATAGCTGCAAAATCTCTGCACACAATGATTAGTTCTCAGCAGTAAATCGTATGTGCCATGTTGTTTCATTTAGGTTTAAAGAGTTAGGTGCTATACCTGCCTTAATGCTTTCATATATTGTAAATGCTAGTTTTAGACATAGGAATGTTAGCACAAAAACTGAAGGAAAGGAGAAAGCTACAAAATCTCTGCACACAATGCTTAGTTCTCAGAAGTAAATCATATGTGCCATGTTGTTTCATTTAGGTTTAAAGACTTAGGTGCTATACCCTCGGTAATGCTTTCCTATGTAGGAAATGCTAGTTTTAGAGATACGAATGTTAGCACAAAAACTGAAGGAAAGGAGATAAGTGCAAAATCTCTGCACACAATGCTTAGTTCTCAGAAGTAAATCATATGTGCCATGTTGTTTCATTTAGGTTAAAGTGTTAGGTGCTATACCCCCGTTAATGCTTTCATATGTTCTAAATGCTAGTTTTAGACATAGGATTGTTAGCACAAAACTGAAGGAGAGGAGATAGCTGCAAAAACTCTGCACATAATGCTTAGTTCTCAGAAATAAATCATATATGCCATGTTGTTTCATTTAAGTTTAAAGAGTTTATACTTTTCTGTAGTGTAAATGATAGTTTTAGAAATAGGAATATTAGCACAAAACCTAAAGGAAAGGAGATAGCTGCAAAATCTCTGCACACAATGCTTAGTTCTTAGAAGTAAATCATATGTGCCATGTTGTTTCATTTAGGTTTAAAGAGTTAGGTGATATACCCTCGGTTATGCTTTCCTATATAGGAAATACTAGTTTTAGAGATAGGAATGTTAGCACAAAAACTGAAGGAAAGGAGATAGCTGCAAAATCTCTGCACACAATTCTTAGTTCTCAGAAGTAAATCATATGTGCCATGTTGTTTCATTTAGGTTTAAAGAGTTATGTGCTATAACCTCGGTAATGCTTTCCTACGTAGGAAATGCTAGTTTTAGAGATACGAATGTTAGCACAAAAACTGAAGGAAAGGAGATAGCTGCAAAAGCTCTGCACAGAATGCTTAGTTCTCAGAAGTAAATCATATGTGCCATGTTGTTTCATTTAGGTTTAAAGAGTTAGGTGCTTTACCCTCTCTGATGCTTTCCTACATATGAAATGCTAGTTTTAGAGATACGAATGTTAGCACAAAAACTGAAGGAAAGGAGATAGCTGAAAATCTCTGCGACAATGCTTAGTTCTCAGAAGTAAATCATATGTGCCATGTTGTTTCATTTAGGTTTAAACCGTTATGTGCTATACCCGCAGTAATGCTTTCCTATAGTGTAAATGCAAGTTTTAGACTTAGGTATGTTAGCACAAAAACTGAAGAAAAGGTGATAGCTGCAAAATCTCTGCACACAATGCTTAGTTGTCAGAAGTAAATCACATATGCCATGCTGTTTTATTTAGGTTTAAGAGTTAGGTGCTATACCCTCGGTTATGGTTTCCTATATAGGAAATGAAGTTTTAGAGATACGAATGTTAGCACAAAAACTGAAGGAAAGGAGATAGCTACAAAATCTCTGCACACAATGCTTAGTTCTCAGAAGTAAATCATATGTGCCATGTTCTCTCATTTAGGTTTAAAAATTTAGGTGCGTTACCCTCGGGTATGCTTTCCTGTATAGGAAATTCTAGATCTGGAGAAACGAATGTTAGCACAAAAACTGAAGGAAAGGAGATAGCTGCAAAATCTCTGCACACAATGCTTAGTTCTCAGAAGTAAATGATATGTGCCATGTTGTTTCATTTAGGTTAAAAGTGTTAGGTGCTATACCTGCACTATTGCTTTCCTATAGTGTAAATGCTAGTTTTCGACATAGGAATGTAAGCACAAAAACTGAAGGAAAGGAGATAGCTGCAAAATCTCTGCAAACAATGCGTAGTTCTCAGAAGTAAATCATATGTGCCATGTTATTTCATTTAGGTTTAAAGAGTTTTGTGCTATACCCTGGGTTATTCTTTCCTGTATAGGAAATGCTAGTTCTGAGATACTAATGTTAGCACAAAAACTGAAGGAAAGGAGATAGCTGCAAAATCTCTGCACACAATGTTTAGTTCTCAGAAGTAAATCATATGTGCCATGTTGTTTCATTTAGTTTTAAAAAGTTACGTGCTATACCCTCGGTTATGCTTTCCTATATAGGAAATGCTACTTTTAGAGATACGAATGTTAGCACAAAAACTGAAGGAAAGATGATAGCTGCAAAATCTCTGAACACAATGCTTAGTTCTCAGAAGTAAATCATACGTGCCATGCTGTTTCATTTAGGTTTAAAGAGTTAGGTGCTATACCCTCTGTTATGCTTTCCTATGTAGGAAATGCTAGTTTAAGAGATACGAATGTTAGCACAAAAACTGAAGGAAAGGAGACAGCTGCAAAATCTCTGCACACAATGCTTAGTTCTCAGAAGTAAATCATATGTGCCATGTTATTTCATTTAGGTTTAAAGAGTTAGGTGCTATACCCGCGGTAATGCTTTCCTATAGTGTAAATGCCAGTTTTAGACATAGGAATGTAAGCACAAAAACTGAAGGAAAGGAGATAGCTGCAAAATCTCTGCACACAATGCTTAGTTCTCAGAAGTAATTCATATGTGCTATGCGGTTTTATTTAGGTTTAAGAGTTAGGTCCTTTACCCTCGGTTATGCTTTCCTATATAGGAAATGCTAGTTTTAGAGATAAGAATGTTAGGACAAAAACTGAAGGAAAGGGGATAGCTGCAAAATCTCTGCACACAATGCTTAGTTCTCAGAAGTATATCATATGTGCCACGTTGTTTCATTTAGGTTTAAAGATTTAAGTGCTATGCCCTCGTTTATGCTTCACTGTATAGGAAATGCTAGTTCTGGAGATACGAATGTTAGCACAAAAACTGAAGGAAAGGAGGTAGCTGCAAAATCTCTGCACACAATGCTTAGTTCTCAGAAGTAAATCATATGTGCCATGTTGTTTCATTTAGGTTTAAACAGTTAGGTGCTATAGCAGCGGTAATGCCTTCCTATAGTGTAAATGATAGCTTTAGACATAGGAATGTTAGCACAAAAACTGAAGGAAAGGAGATAGCTGCAAAATCTCTGCACACAATGCTTAGTTCTCAGAAGAAAATCATATGTGCCATGTTGTTTCAGTTAGGTTAAAGAGTTGGTGCTATACCCTCGGTTACGCTATCCTATAGTGTAAATGCTAGTTTCAGATGTAGGAATGTTAGCACAAAAACTGAAGGAAAGGAGATAGCTGCAAAATCTCTGCACACAATGCTTGGTTCTCAGAAGTAAATCATATATGCCATGTTGTGTCATTTAGGTTTAAAGAGTTAGGTGCTATACCCGCGGTAATGCTGTCCTGTAGTGTAAACGCTGGTTTTAGACATAGGAATGTTAGCACAAAAACTGAAGGAAAGGAGATAGCTGCAAAATCTCTTGACACCATGTGTAGTTCTCAGAAGTAAATCATATGTGCCATGTTGTTTCATTTAGGTTTAAAAAGTTACGTGCTATACCCTCGGTTATGCTTTCCCCTTATAGGAAATGCTACTTTTAGAGATACGACTGTTAGCACAAAAACTGAAGGAAAGGAGATAGTTGCAAAATCTCTGCACAGAATGCTTAGTTCACAGAAGTAAATCATATATACCATGTTGTTTCATTTAGGTTTAAAGAGTTAGGTGCTATACATGCGGTAATGCTTTCATATAGTGTAAAAGCTTGTTTTAGACAAAGGAATGTAGGCAAAAAAATTAAGGAAAGGAGAAAGCAGCAAAATCCCTGCACACAGTGCTTAGTTCTCAGAAGTTAATGATATGTGCCATGTTGTTTCATTTAGGTTTAAAGAGTTAGGTGCTAAACCCGCGGTAATGCTATCCTATAGTGTAAAAGCTAGTTTCAGATATAGGAATGTTAGCACAAAAACTGAAGGAAAGGAGATAGCTGCAAAATCTCTGCACACATGGCTTAGTTCTCAGAAGTAAATCATACGTGCTATGCTGTTTTATTTAGGTTTAAGAGTTAGGTCATATACCCTCGGTTATGCTTTCCTATATAGGAAATGCTTGTTTTAGAGATACGAATGTTAGCACAATAACTGAAGGAAAGGAGATAGCAGCAAACTCTCTGCACACAATGCTTAGTTCTCAGAAGTATATCACATGTTCCATGTTGTTTCATTTAGGTTTAAAGAGTTAGGTGCTATTTCCTCGGTTATGCCTTCCTGTATAGGAAAAGCTAGTTATGTAGATACGAATGTTAGCAGAAAAACTGAAGGAAAGGAGATAGCTGCAAAATCTTTGCAGACAATGCTTAGTTCTCAGAGGTAAATCATATGTGCCATGTTGTTTCATTTAGGTTTAAAGAGTTAGGTGCTATTCCCTCAGTTATGCTTTCCTATATAGGAAATGCTAGTTCTGGAGATAGGAATGTTAGCACAAAAACTGAAGGAAAGCAGATAGCTGCAAAATCTCTGCACAGAATGCTTAGTTCTCAGAGGTAAATCATATGTGCCATGTTGTTTCATTTAGGTTTAAAGAGTTAGGTGCTATTCCCTCAGTTATGCTTTCCTGTATAGGAAATTCTAGTTCTGGAGATACGAATGTTAGCACAAAAACTGAAGGAAAGGAGGTAGCTGCAAAATCTCTGCACACAATGCTTAGTTCTCCAAAGTAAATCATATCTGCCATGTTTTTTCATTTAGGTTTAAAGAGTTAGGTGCTATACCAGCGGTAATGCTTTCCTATAGAGTAAATGCTAGTTTTAGACATATGAATGTTATCACAAACACTGAAGGAATGGAAATAGCTGCAAAATCTCTGCACACAATGCTTAGTTCTCAGAAGGAAATCATATGTGCCATGTGGTTTCATTTAGGTTTAAAGAGTTAGGTGCTATACCCGCAGAAATGCTTTCCTATAGTGTAAATGCTAGTTTCAGATATAGGAATGTTAGCACAAAAAACTGAAGGAAAGGGGATAGCTGCAAAATCTCTGCACACAATGCTTAGTTCTCAGAAGTAAATCATATGTGCCATCTTGTTTCATTTAGGTTTAAAGAGTTAGGTGCTATACCCGCGGTAATGCTATCCTATAGTGTAAAAGCTAGTTTCAGATATAGGAATTTTAGCACCAAAACTGAAGGAAAGGAGATAGCTGCAAAATCTCTGCACACAATGCTTAGTTCTCAGAAGTAAATCATATGTGCCATGTTGTTTCATTTAGGTTTAAAGAGTTCGGTGCTATACCCGCGGTAATGCTATCCTATACTCTAAATCTAGTTTCAGATATAGGTTTGTTAGCACAAAAACTAAAGGAAAGGAGATAGCTGCAAAATCTCTTCATACAATGTTTAGATCTTAGAAGTAAATCATATGTGCCATGTGGTTTCATTTAGGTTTAAAGAGTTAGGTGCTATACCCGCGGAAATGCTTTCCTATATAGGAAAAGCTACTTTTATAGATACGAATGTTAGCACAAAAACTGAAGGAAAGGAGATAGCTGTAAAATCTCTGCACACAATGCTTAGTTCTCCGAAGTAAATCATATGTGCCAAGTTGTTTAATTTAGGTTTAAAGAGTTACGTGCTATACCCTCGGTTATGCTTTCCTGTATAGGAAATGCTAGTTCTGGAGATGCGAATGTTAGCACAAAAACTGAAGGAAAGGAGATAGCTGCAAAATCTCTGCACACAATGCTTCGTTCAAAAGTAAATCATATGTGCCATGTTGTTTCATTTAGGTTTATAGAGTTAGGTGCTATACCCTCGGTTATGCTTTCCTATGTAGGAAATGCTAATTTAGAGATACGAATGTGAGCACAAAAACTGAAGAAACGGAGATAGCTGCAAAATCTCTGCACACAATGCTTAGTTCTCCGAAGTAAATCATATGTGCCATGTTCTTTCATTTAGGTTTAAAGAATTAGGTGCGATACCCTCGGTTATGCTTTCCTGTATAGGAAATTCTAGTTCTGGAGATACGAATGTTAGCACAAAAACTGAAGGAAAGGAGATAGCTGCAAAATCTCTGCACACAATGCTTAGTTCTCAGAAGTAAATCATATGTGCCATGTTGTTTCATTTAGGTTTAAACCGTTAGGTGCTATACCCACAGTAATGCTTTCCTATAGTGTAAATGCAAGTTTTAGACATAGGAATGTTAGCACAAAAACTGAAGAAAAGGAGATAGCTGCAAAATCTCTGCACACAATGCTTAGTTGTCAGAAGTAAATCACATATGCCATGCTGTTTTATTTAGGTTTAAGAGTTAGGTGCTCTACCCTCGGTTATGGTTTCCTATGTAGGAAATGAAGTTTTAGAGATACGAATGTTAGCACAAAAACTGAAGGAAAGGAGATAGCTGCAAAATCTCTGCACACAATGCTTAGTTCTCAGAAGTAAATCATATGTGCCATGTTCTCTCATTTAGGTTTAAAAATTTAGGTGCGTTACCCTCGGGTATGCTTTCCTGTATAGGAAATTCTAGATCTGGAGAAACGAATGTTAGGACAAAAACTGAAGGGAAGGAGATAGCTGCAAAATCTCGGCACACAATGCTTAGTTCTCAAAAGTAAATCATATGTGCCATGTTGTTTCATTTAGGTTTAAAGAGTTAGGTGCTATACCCACGGTAATGCTTTCCTATAGTTTAAAGGCTAGTTTTAGACATAGGAATGTTAGCACAAAAACTGAAGGAAAGAAGATAGCTGCAAAATCTCTGCACACAATGCTTAGTTCTCAGAAGTAAATGATATGTGCCATGTTGTTTCATTTAGGTTAAAATTGTTAGGTGCTATACCCGCAGTAATGCTTTCCTATAGTGTAAATGCTAGTTTTAGACATAGGAATGTTAGCACAAAAACTGAAGAAAAGGAGATAGGTGCAAAATCTCTGCACACAATGCTTAGTTATCAGAAGTAAATAATATGTGCCTTGCTGTTTTATTTAGGTTTAAGAGTTAGGTGCTATACACTCGGTTATGCTTTCCTATGTAGGAAATGCTAGTTTTAGAGATACGAATGTTAGCAAAAAAACTGAAGGAAAGGAGACAGCTGCAAAATCTTTGAACACAGTGCTTAGTTCTCAGAATTGATTCATATGTGCCATGTTGTTTCATTTAGGTTTAAAGAGTTACGTGCTATACCCTGGTTATGCTTTCCTATATAGGAAATGATAGTTCTGGAGACACGAATATTACCACAAAAACTGAAGTAAAGGAGATAGCTGCAAAATCTCTGAACACAATGCTTAGTTCTCAGAAGTAAATTATATGTGCCATGTTGTTTCATTTAGGTTTAAAGAGTTAGGTGCTATAACAGCGGTAATGCCTTCCTATAGTGTAAATGCTAGTTTTAGACATAGGAATGTTAGCACAAAAAATGAAGGAAAGGAGATAGCTGCAAAATCTCTGCAGACAATGCCTAGTTCTTAGAAGTAAATCATATGGGCCATGTTCATTCATTTAGGATTAAAGATTTAGGTGCGATACCCTCGGTTATGCTTTCCTGTATAGGAAATGCTAGTTCTGGAGATACGAATGTTAGCACAAAAACTGAAGGAAAGGAGAAAGCTGCAAAATCTCTGCACACAATGCTTGGTTCTCAGAAGAAATTCATATGTGCCATGCTGTTTCATTTAGGTTTAAAGATTTAGGTGCTATACCCGCGGTAATGCTTTCCTATAGTGTAAATGCTGGTTTTAGACATAGGAATGTTAGCACAAAAACTGAAGGAAAGGAGATAGCTGCAATATCTCTGCACACAATGTTTAGATCTCAGAAGTAAATCATATGTGCCATGTTGTTTCATTTAGTTTTAAAAAGTTACGTGCTATACCCTCGGTTATGCTTTCCTATATAGGAAATGCTACTTTTAGAGATACGAATGTTAGCACAAAAACTGAAGGAAAGGAGATAGCTGCAAAATCTCTGAACACAATGCTTAGTTCTCAGAAGTAAATCATACATGCCATGCTGTTTCATTTAGGTTTAAAGAGTTAGGTGCTATACCCTCTGTTATGCTTTCCTATGTAGGAAATGCTAGTTTTAGAGATACGAATGTTAGCACAAAAACTGAAGGAGAGGAGACAGCTGCAAAATCTCTGCACACAATGCTTAGTTCTCAGAAGTAAATCATATATGCCATGTTGTGTCATTTAGGTTAAAGAGTTAGGTGCTATACCCGCGGTAATGCTGTCCTGTAGTGTAAACGCTGGTTTTAGACATAGGAATGTTAGCACAAAAACTGAAGGAAAGGAGATAGCTGCAAAATCTCTGCACACAATGCTTACTTCTAAAAAGTGAATCATATGTGCCATGTTGTTTTATTTAGGTTTAAGAGTTAGGTGCTATACCCTAGGTTATGCTTTCCTATGTGGGAAATGCTAGTTTTAGAGATACGAATGTTAGGACAAAAACTGAAGGAAAGGAGACAGCTGAAAAATCTCCGCACACAATGCTTAGTTCTCAGAAGTAAATCATATGTGCCATGTTGCTTCATATAGGTTTAAACAGTTAGGTGCTATACCAGCAGTAATGCCTTCCTATAGTATAAAGGCTAGTTTTAGACATAGGTATGTCAGCACAAAAACTGAAGGAAAGGAGATAGCTGCAAAATATCTGCAGGCAGTGCTTAGTTCTCAGAAGTAAATCATATGTGCCATGTTGTTTCAGTTAGCTTTAAAGAGTTATGTGCTACACCCTCGGTTACGCTATCCTATAGTGTAAATGCTAGTTTCAGATGTAGGAATGTTAGCACAAAAACTGAAGGAAAGGAGATAGCTGCAAAATTTCTGCACACAATGCTTAGTTCTCAGAAGTAAATCATATGTGCCATGTTCTTTCATTTAGGTTTAAAGATTTAGGTGCGATACCCTCGGTTATGCTTTCCTGTATAGGAAATGCTAGTTGTGGAGATACGAATGTTAGCACAAAAACTGAAGGAAAGGAGATAGCTGCAAAATCTCTGCAGACAATGCTTAGTTCTCAGAAGTAAATCATATATGCCATGTTGTTTCATTTATGATTAAAGAGTTAGGTGCCATACCCGCGGTAATGCTTTCCTATAGTGTAAATGCTGGTTTTAGACATAGGAATGTTAGCAAAAAAACTGAAGTAAAGGAGATAGCTGCAAAATCTCTGCACACAACGCATAGTTCTCAGAAGTAAATCATATGTGCCATGTTGTTTCATTTAGGTTAAGAAGTTACGTGCTCTACCCTCTGTGCTGCTTTCCTATATAGGAAATGCTACTTTTAGAGATACGAATGTTAGCACAAAAACTGAAGGAAAGGAGATAGCTGCAAAATCTCTGCGCATAATGCTTAGTTCTGAGAAGTAAATCATATGTGCCATGTTGTTTCATTTAGGTTTAAAGAGTTAGGTGCTATTCCAGCGGTTATTCTTTCCTGTATAGGAAATGCTAGATCTGGAGGTACGAATGTTAGCACAAAAACTGAAGGAAAGGAGATAGCTGCAAAATCTCTGCACACAATGCTTAGTTCTCAGAAGTAAATCATATGTGCCATGTTGTTTCATTTAGGTTTAAAGAGTTAGGTGCTATACACTCGGTTATGCTTTCCTATATAGGAAATGCTACTTTTAGAGATACGAGTGTTAGCACAAAAACTGAAGGAAAGGAGATACCTGCAAAATCTCTGCACACAATGCTTAGTTCTCAGAAGTAAATCATATGTGCCATGTTGTTTCATTTAGGTTTAAACAGTTAGGTGCTATACTCGCGGTAATGCTTTCCGATAGTGTAAATGCAAGTTGTAGACATAGGAATGTTAGCACAAAAATTGAAGGAAAGGAGATAGCTACAAAATCTCTGCACACAATGCTTAGTTCTCAGAAGTAAATCATACGTGCCATGCTGTTTTATTTAGGTTTAAGAGTTAGGTGCTATACCCTCGGTTATGCTTTCCTATGTAGGAAATGCTAGTTTTAGAGATACGAATGTTAGCACAAAAACTGAAGGAAAGGAGACAGCTGCAAAATCTGTGCACACAATGCTTAGTTCTCACAAGTAAATCATATGTGCCATGTTGTTTCATTTAGGTTCAAAGAGATAGGTGCTATACCAGCGGTAATGCCTTCCTATAGTGTCAATGCTAGTTTTAGACATAGGAATGTTAGCACAAAAACTGAAGGAAAGGAGATAGCTGCAAAATCTCTGCACACAATGCTTAGTTCGCAGAAGTAAATCATATGTGCTATGCTCTTTTATTTAGGTTTAAGAGTTAGGGCCTATACCCTCGGTTATGATTTCCTATATAGGAAATGCTACTTTTAGATATACGAATGTTAGCACAAAAACTGAAGGAAAGGAGATAGCTGCAAAATCTCTGCACACAATGCTTAGTTCTCAGAAGTATATCATATGTGCCATGTAGTTTCATTTAGGTTTAAAGAGTTAGGTGCTCTACCCTCAGTTACGCTTTCCTGTATAGGAAATGCTAGTTGTGGAGATACGAATGTTAGCACAAAAACTGAAGGAAAGGAGGTAGCTGCAAAAGCTCTGCACACAATGCTTAGTTCTCAGAAGTAAATCATATGTGCCATGTTGTTTCATTTAGGTTTAAAGAGTTAGGTGCTATACCCGCGGTAATGCCTTCCTATAGTGTAAATGCTAGTTTTAGACATAAGAATGTTAGCACAAAAACTGAAAGAAAGGAGATAGCTGCAAAATATCTGCACACAATGCTTAGTTCTCAGAAGTAAATCTTATGTGCCATGTTGTTTCAGTTAGGTTTAAAGAGTTAGGTCCTATACCTTCGGTTATGCTATCCTATAGTGTGAATGCTAGATTCAGATGTAGGAATGTTATCACAAAAACTGAAGGAAAGGAGATAGCTGCAAAATCTCTGCACACAATGCTTACTTCTCAGAAGAACATCATATGTGCCATGTACTTTCATTCATGTTTAAAGATTTAGGTGCGATACCCTCGGTTATGCTTTCCTGCATAGGAAATGCTAGTTCTAGAGATACGAATGTTAGCTCAAAAACTGAAGGAAAGTAGATAGCTGCAAAATCTCTGCAAACAATGCTTAGTTCTCAGAAGTAAATATATATGCCATATTGTTTCATTTAGGTTTAAAGAGTTAGGTGCTATACCCGCGGTAATGCTTTCCTATAGTGTGAATGCTAGTTTTAGACATAGGAATGTTAGCACAAAACCTGAAGGAAAGGAGATAGCTGCAAAATCTCTGCACACAATGCTTAGTTCTCAGAAGTAAATCAATAGTGCCATGTTGTTTCATTTAAGTTTAAATATTTAGGTGCTATACCCTCGTTTATGCTTTCCTATATAGAAAATAGTTGTTTTAGTGATACAAATGTTCGCACAAAAACTGAAGGAAAGGAGATAGCTGCAAAATCTCTGCACACAATGCTTAGTTCTCAGAAGTAAATCATATGTGCCATGTTGTTTCATTTAGGTTTAAAGAGTTAGGTGCTATACCCTAGGTTATGCTTTCCTATATAGTAAAAGCTAGTTTTAGAGATAGCGAATCTTAGCACAAAAACGGAAGGAAAGGAGATAGCTGCAAAATCTCTGCACACAATGCTTAGTTCTCCGAAGTAAATCATATGTGCAATGTTGTTTCATTTAGGTTTAAAAAGTTAGGTGCTATACCCGCGGTAATGCTTTCCTATAATGTAAATGGTAGTTTTAGACATATGAAAGTTAGCACAAAAACTGAAGGAAAGGAGATAGATGCAAAATCTCTACACACAATGGTTAGTTCTCAGAGGGAATCATATGTGCCATGTTGTTTCATTTAGGTTTAAAGAGTCAGGTGCTATACCCTCGTTTATGCTTTCCTATATAGGAAATATTTTAGAGATACGAATGTTACCACAAAAACTGGAGGAAAGGAGATAGCTGCAAAATCTCTGCACACAATGCTTAGTTCTCAGAAGTAAACCATATGTTCCATGTTGTTTCATTTAGGTTTAAACAGTTAGGTGCTATACCCGTGGTAATGCTTTCCTATAGTGTAAATGCTAGTTTTAGACATAGGAATGTTAGCACAAAAACTGAAGGAAAGGAGAAAGCTGCAAAATCGATGCACACAATGCTTAGTTCACAGAAGTAAATGATATGTGCCATGTTGTTTCATTTAGGTTTAAAGAGTTCGGTCCTATACCCGCGGTATAGATATCCTATAGTGTAAATGCTAGTTTCAGATACAAGTTTGTTAGCACAAAAACTGAATGAAAGCTGATAGCTGCAAAATTTCTGCACACAATGCTTAATTTTCAGCAGTAAATCATATGTGCCATGTTGTTTCATTTAGGTTTAAAGGGTTAGGTTCTATACCTTCGGTTATGCTTTCCTGTACAGGAAAAGCTAGTTCTGGAGATACGAATGTTAGCAAAAAAACTGAAGGAAAGGAGGTAGCTGCAAAATCTCTGCACACAATGTTTAGTTCTCAGAAGTAAATGATATGTGCCTTGTTGTTTCATTTAGGTTTAAAGAGTTAGGTGCTATACCCACGGTAATGATTTCCTATAGTGTAAAGGCCAGTTTTAGACATAGGTATGTTAGCTCAAAAACTGAAGGAAAGGAGTTAGCTGCAAAATCTCTGCACACAATGCTTAGTTCTCAGAAGGAAATCATATGTGCCATGTTGTTTCATTTAGGTTTAAAGAGTTAGGTGCTTTACCCTCTGTGATGCTTTACTATATAGGAAATGCTAGTTTTAGAGATATGAATGTTAGCACAAAAATGGAAGAAAAGGAGATAGCTGCAAAATCTCTGCACACAATGCTTAGTTCTCAGAAGTAAATCATATGTGCCATGTTGTTTCATTTAGGTTTAAAGAGTTAGGTGCTATACCCGCGGTAATGCTTTCCTATAGTGTAAATGCAAGTTTTAGATATAAGAATGATAGCACAAAAACTGAATGAAAGGAGTTAGCTGCAAAATCTCTGCACACAATGCGTAGTTCAGAGAAGTAAATCATATGTGCCATGTTGTTTCATTTAGGTTTAAAGAGTTAGGTGCTATACCCTCGGTTATGCTTTCCTGTATTGGAAATGCTAGATCCGGAGATACGAATGTTAGCACAAAAACTGAAGGAAAGGAGGTAGCTGCAAAATCTCTCCACTCAATGCTTAGTTCTCAGAAGTAAATCATATGTGCCATGTTGTTTCATTTAGGTTTAAAGTGTTAGGTGCTATACCCTCGGTTATGCTTTCTTATATAGGAAATGCTAGTTTTAAAGATACGAATGTCAGCACAAAAACTGAATGAAAGGAGATAGCTGCAAAATCTCTGCACACAATGCTTAGTTCTCAGAAGTAAATCATATGTGCCATGTTGTTTCATTTAGGTTTAAAGAGTTAGGTGCTATACCCTTTATCATGCTATCCTTTACAGGAAATGCTAGTTTAGAGATACGAATGTTAGCACAAAAACTGAAGGAAAGGAGATAGCTGCAAAATCTCTGCACACAATTCTTAGTTCTCAGAAATAAATCATACTTGACATGTTGTTTCATTTAGATTAAAGAGTTAGGTGCTATACCCACGTTAATGCTTTCATATGTTGTAAATGCTTGTTTTAGACATAGGATTGTTAGCACAGAAACTGAAGGAAAGGAGGTAGCTGCAAAATCTCTGCACACAATGCTTAGTTCTCTGAAATAAATCATATGTGCCATGTTGTTTCATTTAGGTTTAAAGAGTTATGTGCTTTACCCTCTGTGATGCTTTCCTATATAGGAAATGCTAGTTTTAGAGATACGAATGTTAGCACAAAAACTGTAGGAAAGGAGATAGCTGCAAAATCTCTGCACACAATGCTTAGTTCTCACAAGTAAATAATATGTGCCATGTTGTTTGATTTAGGTTTAAAGAGTTATGTGCTATACCCTCTGTGATGCTTTCCTTTACAGGAAATGCTCGTTTTAGCGATACGAATGTTAGCACAAAAACTGAAGGAAAGGACATAGCTGCAAAAGCTCTGCACAGAATGCATAGTTCTCAGAAGTAAATGATATGTGCCATGTTGTTTCATTTAGGTTTAAAGAGTTAGGTGCTATGCCCTCTGTGATGCTTTCCTATACAGGAAATGCTAGTTTTAGAGATAAGAATGTTAGCACAAAAACTGATGGAAGGAGATAGGTGCAAAATCTCTGCACACAATGCTTAGTTCTCAGAAGTAAATCATATGTGCCATGTTGTTTCATTTAGGTTTACAGAGTTAGGTGCTATACCCGCGGTAATGCTTTCCTATAGTTTGTTTAAATGCTAGTTTTAGAAATAGGAATATTACCACAAAACCTGAAGGAAAGTAGATAGCTGCAAAATCTCTGCGCACATTGCTTAGTTCCCAGAAGTAAATCATATGTGCCATATTGATTCATTTAAGTTTAAAGAGTTAGGTGCTACACCCTCGGAAATGCTTTCCTATATAGGAAATGCTAGTATTAGAGATGCGAATGTTAGCACAAAAACTGAAGGAAAGAAGATAGCTGCAAAATCTCTGCACACAATGCTTAGTTCTCAGAAGTAAATCATATGTGCCATGTTGTTTCATTTAGGTTTAAAGTGTTAAGTGCTTTACCCTCTGTCATGCTTTCCAATATAGGAAATGCTAGTTTTAGAGATACGAATGTTAGCACCAAAACTGAAGGAGAGGAGATAGCTGCAAAATCTCTGCACACAATGCTTAGTTCTCAGAAGTAAATCATATGTGCCATGTTGTTTCATTTAGGTTTAAAGAGTTAGGGGCTATAAACTCTGTGATGCTTTCCTATATAGGAAATGCTATTTTTAGAGATACGAATGTTAGCACACAACCTGAAGGAAAGGAGAAAGCAGCAAAATCTCTGCACACAATGCTTAGTTCTCAGAAGTAAATGATATGTTCCATGTTGTTTCATTTAGGTTTAAAGAGTTAGGTGCTAAATCCGCGGTAATGCTATCCTATAGTGTAAATGCTAGTTTCAGATATAGGAATGTTAGCACAAAAACTGAAGGAAAGGAGATAGCTCCAAAATCTCTGCACACAATGCTTAGATCTCAGAAGTAAATCATATATGCCATGTTGTTTCATTTAGGTTTAAAGAGTTAGGTGCTATACCCTCGGTTATACTTTCCTGTATAGGAAATGCTTGTTCTGGAGATACGAATGTTAGCAAAAAAACTCAAGGAAAGGAGGTAGCTGCAAAATCTTTGCACACAATGCTTAGTTCTCAGAAGTAAATCATGTGTGCCATGTTGTTTAATTTCGGTTTAAAGTGTTATGTGCTATACCCGCGGTAATGCTTTCCTATAGCGTAAATGCTAGTTTTAGATATAGGAATGATAGCAGAAAAACTGAATGAAAGGAGATAGCTGCAAAATCTCTGCACACAATGCTTAGTTCTCAGATGTAAATCTTATGTGCCATGTTTTTTCATTTAGGTTTAAAGAGTTAGGTGCTGTACCCACGGTAATGCTTTCCTACATAGGAAATGCCAGTTTTAGAGATATGAATGTTTGCACAAAAAATGAAGGAAAGGAGATAGCTGCAAAATGTCTTCACACAATACTTAGGTCTCAGAAGTAAATCATATGTGCCATGTGGTTTAATTTAGTTTCAAAGAGTTAGGTGCTATACCCTCGATTAAGCCTTCCTGTATAGAAAATGCTAGATTTAGTGATACGAATGTTAGCACAAAAATTGAAGGAAAGGAGATAGCTGCAAAATCTCTGCACACAATGCTTAATTCTCAGAAGTAAATCATATGTGCCATGTTGTTTCATTTAGGTATAAAGAGTTAGGTGCTATACCCGCAGCAATGCTTTCCTATAGTGTAAATGCTGGTTTTAGACATAGGAATGTTAGCACAAAAACTGAAGGAAAGGAGATAGCTGCAGAATCTCTGCACACAATGCTTAGTTCTCAGAAGTAAATCATATGTGCCATGTTGTTTCATTTAGGTTTAAAGAGTTCGGTGCTATACCCGCGGTAATGCTTTCCTATATAGGAAATGCTAGTTTTAGAGATACGAATGTTAGCACAAAAACTGAAGGAAAGGAGATAGCTGCAAAATCTCTGCACACAATGCTTAATTCTCAGAAGTAAATCATATGTGCCATGTTGTTTCATTTATGTTTAAAGAGTTCGGTGCTATACCCGCGGTAATGCTATCCTATAGTGTAAATGCTAGTTTCAGACATAGGAATGGTAGCACAAAAACTGAAGGGAAGGAGATAGCTGCAAACTCTGTGCACACAATGCTTAGTTCGCAGAAGTAAATCATATGTGCCATGTTGTTTCATTTAGGTTTAAAGAGTTCGGTGCTATACCCACGGTAATGCTATCCTATATTCTAAATGCTAGTTTCAGACATAGGTTTGTTAGCACAAAAACTAAAGGAAAGGAGATAGCTGCAAAATATCTGCACACAATGTTTAGATCTCAGAAGTAAATCATATGTGCCATGTTGTTTCATTTAGGTTTAAAGAATTAGGTGCTATACCCACGGTAATGCTTTCCTATATAGGAAATGCTAATTTTAGAGATACGAATGTTAGCAAAAAAACTGAAGGAAAGGAGGTAGCTGCAAAATCTCTGCACACAATGCTTAGTTCTCAGAAGTAAATCATATGTGCCATGTTGTTTAATTTAGGTTTAAAGAGTTAGGTGCTATACCCTCGGTTATGCTTTCGTGTACAGGAAATGCTAGTTCTGGAGATACGAATGTTAGCATAAAAACTGAAGGAAAGGAGATAGCTCCAAAATCTCTGCACGCAATGCTTAGTTCTCAGAAGTAAATGATATGTGCCATGTTGTTTCATTTAGGTTTAAAGAGTTAGGTGCTATACCCGCGATAATGCTATACTATAGTGTAAAGGCTAGTTTCAGATATAGGAATGTTAGCACAAAAACTGAAGGAAAGGAGATATCTGTAAAATCTCTGCACACAATGCTTAGTTCTCAGAAGTAAATCATATGTGCCGTGTTGTTTCATTTAGGTTTAAAGAGTTAGGTGCTATAGCCGCGGTAATGGTATACTATGTATAAATGCTAGTTTCAGATATAGGAGTGTTAGCAAAAAACTGAAGTAAAGGAGATAGCTGCAAAATCTCTGCACGCAATGCTGAGTTCTCAGAAGTAAATCATATGTGCCATGTTGTTTCATTTAGGTTTAAAGAGTTAGGTGCTATACCCACGGTAATGCTTTCCTATATAGGAAATGCTAGTTTTAGAGATACGAATGTTAGCACAAAAACTGAAGGAAAGGAGATAGCTGCAAAATCTCTGAACACAATGCTTAGTTCTCCGACGTAAATCATATGTGCCATGTTGTTTAATTTAAGTTTAAAGAGTTAGGTGCTATACCCTCGGTTATGCTTTCGTGTACAGGAAATGCTAGTTCTGGAGATACGAATGTTAGCATAAAAACTGAAGGAAAGGAGATAGCTGCAAAATCTCTGCACGCAATTCTTAGTTCTCAGAAGTAAATGATATGTGCCATGTTGTTTCATTTAGGTTTAAAGAGTTAGGTGCTATAAACTCTGTGATGCTTTCCTATATAGGAAATGCTATTTTTAGAGACACGAATGTTAGCACCAAAACTGAATGAAAGGAGATAGCTGCAAAATCTCTGCACACAATGCTTAGTTCTCAGAAGTAAATCATATGTGCCGTGTTGTTTCATTTAGGTTTAAAGAGTTAAGTGCTATACCCGCGGTAATGCTATACTATGTGTAAATGCTAGTTTCAGATATGGGAATGTTAGCAAAAAACTGAAGGAAAGGAGATAGCTGGAAAATCACTTCACACAATACTTAGTTGTCAGATGTAAATCATATGTTCGATGTTGTTTCATTTAGGTTTAAAGAGTTCGGTGCTATACCCGCGGTAACGCTATACTATAGTGTAAATTCTAGTTTCAGATTTAGGTTTGTTAGCACAAAAACTAAAGGAAAGGATATAGCTGCAAAATCTCTGCACACAATGCTTAATTCTCAGAAGTAAATCATATGTGCCATGTTGTTTCATTTAGGTTTAAAGAGTTAGGTGCTATACCCGCAGCAATGCTTTCCTATAGTGTAAATGCTGGTTTTAGACATAGGAATGTTAGCACAAAAACTGAAGGAAAGGAGATAGCTGCAGAATCTCTGCACACAATGCTTAGTTCTCAGAAGTAAATCATATGTGCCATGTTGTTTCATTTAGGTTTAAAGAGTTCGGTGCTATACCCGCGGTAATGCTTTCCTATATAGGAAATGCTAGTTTTAGAGATACGAATGTTAGCACAAAAACTGAAGGAAAGGAGATAGCTGCAAAATCTCTGCACACAATGCTTAATTCTCAGAAGTAATTCATATGTGCCATGTTGTTTCATTTATGTTTAAAGAGTTCGGTGCTATACCCGCGGTAATGCTATCCTATAGTGTAAATGCTAGTTTCAGACATAGGAATGGTAGCACAAAAACTGAAGGGAAGGAGATAGCTGCAAACTCTGTGCACACAATGCTTAGTTCGCAGAAGTAAATCATATGTGCCATGTTGTTTCATTTAGGTTTAAAGAGTTCGGTGCTATACCCACGGTAATGCTATCCTATATTCTAAATGCTAGTTTCAGACATAGGTTTGTTAGCACAAAAACTAAAGGAAAGGAGATAGCTGCAAAATATCTGCACACAATGTTTAGATCTCAGAAGTAAATCATATGTGCCATGTTGTTTCATTTAGGTTTAAAGAATTAGGTGCTATACCCACGGTAATGCTTTCCTATATAGGAAATGCTAATTTTAGAGATACGAATGTTAGCAAAAAAACTGAAGGAAAGGAGGTAGCTGCAAAATCTCTGCACACAATGCTTAGTTCTCAGAAGTAAATCATATGTGCCATGTTGTTTAATTTAGGTTTAAAGAGTTAGGTGCTATACCCTCGGTTATGCTTTCGTGTACAGGAAATGCTAGTTCTGGAGATACGAATGTTAGCATAAAAACTGAAGGAAAGGAGATAGCTCCAAAATCTCTGCACGCAATGCTTAGTTCTCAGAAGTAAATGATATGTGCCATGTTGTTTCATTTAGGTTTAAAGAGTTAGGTGCTATACCCGCGATAATGCTATACTATAGTGTAAAGGCTAGTTTCAGATATAGGAATGTTAGCACAAAAACTGAAGGAAAGGAGATATCTGTAAAATCTCTGCACACAATGCTTAGTTCTCAGAAGTAAATCATATGTGCCGTGTTGTTTCATTTAGGTTTAAAGAGTTAGGTGCTATAGCCGCGGTAATGGTATACTATGTATAAATGCTAGTTTCAGATATAGGAGTGTTAGCAAAAAACTGAAGTAAAGGAGATAGCTGCAAAATCTCTGCACGCAATGCTGAGTTCTCAGAAGTAAATCATATGTGCCATGTTGTTTCATTTAGGTTTAAAGAGTTAGGTGCTATACCCACGGTAATGCTTTCCTATATAGGAAATGCTAGTTTTAGAGATACGAATGTTAGCACAAAAACTGAAGGAAAGGAGATAGCTGCAAAATCTCTGAACACAATGCTTAGTTCTCCGACGTAAATCATATGTGCCATGTTGTTTAATTTAAGTTTAAAGAGTTAGGTGCTATACCCTCGGTTATGCTTTCGTGTACAGGAAATGCTAGTTCTGGAGATACGAATGTTAGCATAAAAACTGAAGGAAAGGAGATAGCTGCAAAATCTCTGCACGCAATTCTTAGTTCTCAGAAGTAAATGATATGTGCCATGTTGTTTCATTTAGGTTTAAAGAGTTAGGTGCTATAAACTCTGTGATGCTTTCCTATATAGGAAATGCTATTTTTAGAGACACGAATGTTAGCACCAAAACTGAATGAAAGGAGATAGCTGCAAAATCTCTGCACACAATGCTTAGTTCTCAGAAGTAAATCATATGTGCCGTGTTGTTTCATTTAGGTTTAAAGAGTTAGGTGCTTTAGCCGCGGTAATGCTATACTATGTGTAAATGCTAGTTTCAGATATAGGAGTGTTAGCAAAAAACTGAAGGAAAGGAGATAGCTGGAAAATCACTTCGCACAATGCTTAGTTGTCAGATGTAAATCATATGTGCCATGTTGTTTCATTTAGGTTTAAAGAGTTCGGTGCAATACCCGCGGTAATGCTATCCTATAGTGTAAATTCTAGTTTCAGATATAGGTTTGTTAGCACAAAAACTAAAGGAAAGGAGATAGCTGCAAAATCTCTGCACACAATGCTTACATCTCAGATGTAAATCACATGTGCCATGTCGTTTCATTTAGGTTTAAATAGTTAGGTGCTATACCCCCGGTTATGCTTTCCTGTATAGGAAATGCTATTTCTGGAGATACGAATGTTAGCAAAAAAACTCAAGGAAAGGAGGTAGCTGCAAAATCTCTGCACACAATGCTTAGTTCTCAGAAGTAATTCATATGTCCCATGTTGTTTCATTTAGGTTTAAAGAGTTAGGTGCTATACCCTCGGTTATGCTTACCTGTATAGGAAATGCTAGTTCTGGAGATACGAATGTTAGCATAAAAACTCAAGGAATGGAGGAAGCTGGAAAATCTCTGCACACAATGCTTAGTTCTCAGAAGTAAATTATATGTGACATGTTGTTTCATTTAGGTTTAAGGACTTAGGTGCTTTACCCCTGGTAATGCTTTCCTATATTGTAAATGCTAGTTTTAGACATAGGAATGTTAGCACAAAAACTGAAGGAAAGGAGATAGCTGCAAAATCTCTGCACACAATGCTTAGTTCTCAGAAGTAAATCATATGTGCCATGTTGTTTCATTTAGGTTTAAAGAGTTAGGTGCTATACACGCGGTAATGCTTTCCTTTATAGGAAAAGCTAGTTTTAGAGATACGAATGTTAGCACAAAAACTGAAGGAAAGGAGATAGCTGCAAAATCTCTGCACACAATGCTTAGTACTCCGAAGTAAATCATATGTCCCATGTTGTTTGATTTAAGTTTAAAGATTTAGGTGCTATACCCTCGGTTGTGCTTTCCTATATAGGAAATGCTAGTTTTAGAGATACGAATGTTAGTAGGTAAACTGAAGGAAAGGAGAAAGCTGCAAAATCTCTGCAGACAATGCTTAGTTCTCAGAAGTAAATCATATGTGCCATGTTGTTTCATTTAGGTTTAAAGAGTTAGGTGCTATACCCGCGGTAATGCTATCCTATAGTGTAAATGCTAGTTTCAGACATAGGAATGGTAGCACAAAAACTGAAGGGAAGGAGATAGCTGCAAACTGTGTGCACACAATGCTTAGTTCGCAGAAGTAAATCATATGTGCCATGTTGTTTCATTTAGGTTTAAAGAGTTCGGTGCTATACCCGCGGTAATGCTATCCTATATTGTAAATGCTCGTTTCAGATATAGGTTTGTTAGCACAAAAACTAAGGGAAAGGAGATAGCTGCAAAATATCTGCACACAATGTTTAGATCTCAGAAGTAAATCATATGTGCCATGTTGTTTCATTTAGGTTTAAAGAATTAGGTGCTATACCCACGGTAATACTTTCCTACATAGGAAATGCTAATTTTAGAGATACGAATGTTAGCAAAAAAACTGAAGGAAAGGAGATAGCTGCAAAATCTCTGCACACAATGCTTAGTTCTCCGACGTAAATCATATGTGCCATATTGTTTAATGTAGGTTTAAAGAGTTAGGTGCTATACCCTCGGTTATGCTTTCGTGTACAGGAAATGCTAGTTCTGGAGATACGAATGTTAGCACAAAAACTGAAGGAAAGGAGATAGCTGCAAAATCTCTGCACACAATGCTTAGTTCTCAGAAGTAAATGATATGTGCCATGTTGTTTTATTTAGGTTTAAAGAGTTAGGTGCTATACCCGCGGTAATGCTATACTATAGTGTAAATGCTAGTTTCAGATATAGGAATGTTAGCACAAAAACTGAAGGAAAGGAGATAGCTGCAAAATCTCTGCACACAATGCTTAGTTCTCAGAAGTAAATCATATGTGTCATGTAGTTTCATTTAGGTTTAAAGAGTTAGGGGTATAAACTCTGTGATGCTTTCCTATATAGGAAATGCTATTTTTAGAGATACGAATGTTAGCACAAAAACTGAAGGAAAGGAGAAAGCAGCAAAATCTCTGCACACAATGCTTAGTTCTCAGAAGTAAATGATATGTTCCATGTTGTTTCATTTAGGTTTAAAGAGTTAGGTGCTAAATCCGCGGTAATGCTATCCTATACTGTAAATGCTAGTTTCAGATATAGGAATGTTAGCACAAAAACTGAAGGAAAGGAGATAGCTCCAAAATCTCTGCACACAATGCTTAGATCTCAGAAGTAAATCATATATGCCATGTTGTTACATTTAGGTTTAAAGAGTTAGGTGCTATACCCTCGGTTATACTTTCCTGTATAGGAAATGCTTGTTCTGGAGATACGAATGTTAGCAAAAAAACTCAAGGAAAGGAGGTAGCTGCAAAATCTTTGCACACAATGCTTAGTTCTCAGAAGTAAATCATGTGTGCCATGTTGTTTAATTTCGGTTTAAAGTGTTATGCGCTATACCCGCGGTAATGCTTTCCTATAGCGTAAATGCTAGTTTTAGATATAGGAATGATAGCACAAACACTGAATGAAAGGAGATAGCTGCAAAATCTCTGCACACAATGCTTAGTTCTCAGATGTAGAAATTATGTGCCATGTTTTTTCATTTAGGTTTAAAGAGTTAGGTGCTGTACCCACGGTAATGCTTTCCTATATAGGAAATGCTAGTTTTAGAGATATGAATGTTTGCACAAAAAATGAAGGAAAGGAGATAGCTGCAAAATGTCAGCACACAATACATAGGTCTCAGAAGTAAATCATATGTGCCATGTGGTTTAATTTAGTTTCAAAGAGTTAGGTGCTATACCCTCGATTAAGCCTTCCTATATAGAAAATGCTAGATTTAGAGATACGAATGTTAGCACAAAAACTGAAGGAAAGGAGATAGCTGCAAAATCTCTGCACACAATGCTTAGTACTCCAAAGTAAATCATATGTCCCATGTTGTTTGATTTAAGTTTAAAGAGTTAGGTGCTATACCCTCGGTTGTGCTTTCCTATATAGGAAATGCTAGTTTTAGAGATACGAATGTTAGCAGGAAAACTGAAGGAAAGGAGAAAGCTGCAAAATCTCTGCAGACAATGCTTAGTTCTCAGAAGTAAATCATATGTGCCATGTTGTTTCATTTAGGTTTAAAGAGTTAGGTGCTATACCCGCGGTAATGCTATCCTATAGTGTAAATGCTAGTTTCAGACATAGGAATGGTAGCACAAAAACTGAAGGGAAGGAGATAGCTGCAAACTCTGTGCACACAATGCTTTGTTCTCAGAAGTAAATCATATGTACCATGTTGTTTCATTTAGGTTCAAAGAGTTAGGTGTTATACCCTCGGTTAAGCTTTCCTACAAGGAAATACTAGTTTTAGAGATACGAATGTTAGCACAAAAACTGAAGGAAAGGAGATAGCTTCAAAATCTCTGCACACAATGATTAGTTCTCAGAAGTAAATCGTATGTGCCATGTTGTTTCATTTAGGTGTAAAGAGTTAGGTGCTATACCTGCGTTAATGCTTACATTTATTGTAAATGCTAGTTTTAGACATAGGAATGTTAGCACAAAAACTGAAGGAAAGGAGATAGCTGCAAAATCTCTGCACACAATGCTTAGTTCTCAGAAGTAAATCATATGTGCCATGCTGTTTCATGTAGGTTTAAAGAGTTCGGTGCTATACCCTCGGTTATGCTTTCCTATATAGGAAATGCTAGTTTTAGAGATACGAATGTTAGCACAAAAACTGAAGGAAAGGAGATAGCTGCAAAATCTCTGCAAACAATGCTTAGTTCTCAGAAGAAAATCATATGTGCCCTGTTGTTTCATTTAGGTTTAAAGAGTTCGGTGCTATACCCGCGGTAATGCTATCCTACAGTGTAAATGATAGTTTCAGATATAGGTTTGTTAGCACAAAAACTAAAGGAAAGAAGATACCTGTAAAATCTCTGCACACAATGCTCAGATCTCAGAAGTATATCATATGTGCCATGTTGTTTCATTTAGGTTTAAAGGATTAGGTGCTACACCCTCGGTTATACTTTCCTGTATAGGAAATGCTAGTTCTGGACATACGAAAAAAAACCTCAAGGAAAGGAGGTAGCTGCAAAATCTCTGCACACAATGCTTAATTCTCAGAAGCAAATCATATGTGCCATGTTGTTTCATTTAGGTTTAAAGAGTTAGGTGCTATACCCGTGGTAATGCTTTCCTATAGTGTAAATGCTAGTTTTCGACCTAGGAATGTTAGCACAATAACTGAAGGAAAGGAGATAGCTACAAAATCTCTGAACACAATGCTTAGTTCTAAGAAGTAAATCATATGTGCCATGCTGTTTCATTTAGGTTTAAGGAGTTAAGTGCTAAACCCTCGGTTTTGCTTTCCTATATAGGAAATGCTTGTTTTAGAGATACGAATGTTAGCACAAAAACTGACTTAAAGGAGATATCTGCAAAATCTCTGCACACAATGCTTAGTTCTCAGAAGTAAATCATATGTGCCATTTCTTTCATTTAGGTTTAAAGAGTTAGGTGCTATACCCGCGGTAATGCTTTCCTATAGTGTAAAGGCTAGTTTTAGGCATAGGAATGTTAGCACAAAACCTGAAGGAAAGGATATAGCTGCAAAATCTCTGTACACAATGCTTAGTTCTCAGAAGTAAATCATATGTACCATGTTGTTTCATTTAGGTTTAAAGAGTTAGGTGCTATACCCGCGGTAATGCTTTCCTATAGTGTAAAGGCTAGTTTTATAAATAGGAATGTTAGCACAAAAACTGAAGGAAAGGAGGAAGCTGCAAAATCTCTGCACACAATGCTTACTTCTCAGAAGTAAATCATATGTGCCATTTCGTTTCATTTAGGTTTAAAGAGTTAGGGGTTATACCCGCGGTAATGCTTTCCTATAGTGTAAATGCAAGTTTTAGACATAGGAATGTTAGCACAAACCCTGAAGGAAAGGAGATAGCTGCAAAATCTCTTCACATAATGCTTAGTTCTCAGAAGTAAATCATATGTGACATGTTGTTTCATTTAGGTTTAAAGAGTTCAGTGCTATACCCGCTGTAATGCTATCCTATACTGTAAATGCAAGTTTCAGATGTAGGAATGTTAGCACAAAAACTGAGGAAAGGAGATGGCTGCAAAATCTCTGCACACAATGCTTAGTTCTCAGAAGTAAATCATATGTGCCATGTTGTTTCATTTACGTTTAAGAGTTAGGTGCTATACCCTCGGTTATGCTCTCCTATATAGGAAATGCTAGTTCTAGAGATACGAATGTTAGAACAAAAACTGAAGGAAAGGAGATAGCTGCAAAATCTCTGCACACAATGCTTAGTTCTCAGAAGTAAATCATATGTGCCATGTTGTTTCATTTAGGTTTAAAGAGTTAGGTGCTATACCCCCGGTAATGCTTTCCTCTATAGGAAATGCTAGTTCTCGAGATACGAATGTTAGCACAAAAACTGAAGGAAAGGAGATAGCTGCAAAATCTCTGCATACAATGCTTAGTTCTCAGAAGTAAATCATATATCCCATGTTGTTTGATTTAAGTATAAAGAGTTATGTTCTATATCCTCGGTTATGCTTTCCTATATAGCAAATTCTAGTTTTAGAGGAACGAATGTTAGCAGAAACACTGAAGGAAAGGATATAGCTGCAAAATCTCTGCACACAATGCTTAGTTCTCAGAAGTAAATCATATGTGCCATGTTGTTTCATTTAGGGTTAAAGAGTTAGGTGCTATACCCGCAGCAATGCTTTCCTATAGTGTAAAGGCTAGTTTTAGACATAGGAATGTTAGCACAAAAACTGAAGGAAAGGAGATAGCTGCAAAATCTGTGCACACAATGCTTAGTTCGCAGAAGTAAATCATATGTGCCATGTTGTTTCATTTAGGTTTAAAGAGTTCGGTGCTATACCCGCGGTAATGCTATCCTATAGTGTAAATGTTAGTTTCAGATATAGGTTTGTTAGCACAAAAACTAAAGGAAAGGAGATAGGTGCAAAATCTCTGCACACAATGTTTAGATCTCAAAAGTAAATCGTATGTGCCATGTTGTTTCATTTAAGTTTAAAGTGTTAGGTGCTATACCCGCGGTAATGCTTTCCTATATAGGAAATGCTAGTTTTAGAGATACGAATGTTAGCAGAAAAACTGAAGGAAAGGAGATAGCTGCAAAATCTCTGCACACAATGCTTAGTTCTCAGAAGTCAATCATATGTGCCATGTTGTTTCATTTATGTTTAAAGACTTCGGAGCTATACCCGCGGTAATGCTATCCTATAGTGTAAATGCTAGTTTCAGATATAGGTTTGTTAGCACAAAAACTAAAGGAAAGGAGATAGCTGCAAAATATCTGCACACAATGTTTAGATCTCAGAAGTAAATCATATGTGCCATGTTGTTTCATTTATGTTTAAAGGGTTAGTGCTATACCCGCGGTAATGCTTTCCTATATAGGAAATGCTAGTTTTAGAGATACGAATGTTAGCACAAAAACTGAAGGAAAGGAGATAGCTGCAAAATCTCTGCACACAATGGTTAGTTCTCCGAAGTAAATCATATGTGCCATGTTGTTTAATTTAGGTTTAAAGAGTTAGGGGCTATACCCTCGGTTATGCCTTCCTGTATAGGAAATGCTAGTTCTGGAGATACGAATGTTAGCAGAAAAACTGAAGGAAAGGAGATAGCTGCAAAATCTCTGCACACAATGCTTAGTTCTCAGAAGTAAATCATATTTGCCATGTTGTTTCATTTAGGTTTAAAGAGTTAGGTGCTATAATCTCTGTGATGCTTTCCTATATAGGAAATGCTATTTTTAGAGATACTAATGTTAGCACAAAAACTGAAGGAAAGGAGATAGCTGCAAAATCCCTGCACACAATGCTTAGTTCTCAGAAGTAAATCATATGTGCCATGTTGTTTCATTTAGGTTTAAAGAGGTAGGTGCTATACCCTCGGTTATGCTTTCCTGTATTGGAAATGCTAGATCCGGAGATACGAATGTTAGCACAAAAACTGAAGGAAAGGAGGTAGCTGCAAAATCTCTCCACTCAATGCTTAGTTCTCAGAAGTAAATCATATGTGCCATGTTGTTTCATTTAGGTTTAAAGAGTGAGGTGCTATACCCGCGTTAATGCTATCCTATAGTGTAAATGCTAGTTTCAGATAGAGGAATGTTAGCACAAAAACTGAAGGAAAGGAGAGAGCTGAAAATTCTCTGCATACAATGCTTTGTTCAAAGAAGTAAATCATATGTACCATGTTGTTTCATTTAGGTTTAAAGAGTTAGGTGCTATACCCTCGGTTATGCTTTCCTACATAGGAAATACTAGTTTTAGAGATACGAATGTTAGCACAAAAACTGAAGGAAAGGAGATAGCTGCAAAATCTCTGCAAACAATGCTTAGTTCTCAGAAGTAAATCATATGTGCCATGTTGTTTCATTTAGGTTTAAAGAGTTAGTTGCTATACTCGCGGTTATACTTTCCTATAGTGTAAATGCTAGTTTCAGAGATACGAATTTCAGCACAAAAACTGAAGGAAAGGGGATAGTGGGAAAAGCTCTGCACAGAATGCTTAGTTCTCAGAAGTAAATCATATGTGCCATGTTGTTTCATTTAGGTTTAAAGAGTTAGGTGCTATACCCTTTATGATGCTTTCCTTTACAGGAAATGCTAGTTTAGAGATACGAATGTTAGCACAAAAACTGAAGGAAAGGAGATAGCTGCAAAATCTCTGCACACAATTCTTATTTCTCAGAAGTAAATCATACGTGACATGTTGTTTCATTTCGGTTAAAGAGTTAGGTGCTATACCCGCGTTAATGCTTTCATATGTTGTAAATGCTAGTTTTAGACATAGGATTGTTAGCACAGAAACTGAAGGAAAGGAGGTAGCTGCAAAATCTCTGCACACAATGCTTAGTTCTCTGAAATAAATCATATGTGCCATGTTGTTTCATTTAGGTTTAAAGAGTTAGGTGCTTTACCCTCTGTGATCCTTTCCTATATAGGAAATGCTAGTTTTAGAGATACGAATGTTAGCACAAAAACTGTAGGAAAGGAGATAGCTGCAAAATCTCTGCACACAATGCTTAGTTCTCAGAAGTAAATCATATGTGCCATGTTCTTTGATTTAGGTTTAAAGAGTTATGTGCTATACCCTCTGTGATGCTTTCCTTTACAGGAAATGCTCGTTTTAGCGATACGAATGTTAGCACAAAAACTGAAGGAAAGGAGATAGCTGCAAAAGCTCTGCACATAATGCTTAGTTCTCAGAAGTAAATGATATGTGCCATGTTGTTTCATTTAGGTTTAAAGAGTTAGGTGCTATGCCCTCTGTGATGCTTTCCTATACAGGAAATGCTAGTTTTAGAGATAAGAATGTTAGCACAAAAACTGATGGAAGGAGATAGGTGCAAAATCTCTGCACACAATGCTTAGTTCTCAGAAGTAAATCATATGTGCCATTTTGTTTCATTTAGGTTTACAGAGTTAGGTGCTATACCCGCGGTAATGCTTTCCTATAGTTTGTTTAAATGCTAGTTTTAGAAATAGGAATATTACCACAAAACCTGAAGGAAAGTAGATAGCTGCAAAATCTCTGCGCACATTGCTTAGTTCTCAGAAGTAAATCATATGTGCCATATTGATTCATTTAAGTTTAAAGAGTTAGGTGCTACACCCTCGGAAATGCTTTCCTATATAGGAAATGCTAGTATTAGAGATGCGAATGTTAGCACAAAAACTGAAGGAAAGAAGATAGCTGCAAAATCTCTGCACACAATGCTTAGTTCTCAAAAGTATATCATATGTGCCATGTTGTTTCATTTAGGTTTAAAGTGTTAAGTGCTTTACCCTCTGTCATGCTTTCCAATATAGGAAATGCTAGTTTTAGAGATACGAATGTTAGCACCAAAACTGAAGGAGAGGAGATAGCTGCAACATCTCTGCACAAAATGCTTAGTTCTCAGAAGTAAATCATATGTGCCATGTTGTTTCATTTAGATTTAAAGTGTTAAGTGCTTTACCCTCTGTCATGCTTTCCAATATAGGAAATGCTAGTTTTAGATATAGGAATGATAGCACAAAAACTGAATGAAAGGAGATAGCTGCAAAATCTCTGCACACAATGCTTAGTTCTCAGAAGTAAATCATATGTGCCATGTTGTTCCATTTAGGTTTAAAGAGTTAGGTGCTATACCCACGGTAATGCTTTCCTTTACTGGAAATGCTAGTTTTAGAGATACGAATGTCAGCACAAAAAGTGAAGGAGAGGAGATAGCTGCAACAGCTCTGCAGAGAATGCTTAGTTCTCAGAAGTAAATCATATGTGCCATGTTGTTTCATTTAGGTTTAAAGAGTTAGGTGCTTTACCCTCTGTGCTGCTTTCCTACGTAGGAAAAGCGAGTTTTAGAGATACGAATGTTAGCACAAAAACAGAAGGAAAGGAGATAGCTGCAAAATCTCTGCACACAATGCTTAGTTCTCAGAAATAAATCATATGTGCCATGTTGTTTCATTTAGGTTTAAAGTGTTAGGTGCTATACCCTCGGTTATGCTTTCTTATATAGGAAATGCTAGTTTTAAAGATACGAATGTCAGCACAAAAACTGAATGAAAGGAGATAGCTGCAAAATCTCTGCACACAATGCTTAGTTCTCAGAAGTAAATCATATGTGCCATGTTGTTTCATTTAGGTTTAAAGAGTTAGGTGCTATACCCTTTATCATGCTATCCTTTACAGGAAATGCTAGTTTAGAGATACGAATGTTAGCACAAAAACTGAAGGAAAGGAGATAGCTGCAAAATCTCTGCACACAATTCTTAGTTCTCAGAAGTAAATCATACTTGACATGTTGTTTCATTTAGATTAAAGAGTTAGGTGCTATACCCGCGTTAATGCTTTCATATGTTGTAAATGCTTGTTTTAGACATAGGATTGTTAGCACAGAAACTGAAGGAAAGGAGGTAGCTGCAAAATCTCTGCACACAATGCTTAGTTCTCTGAAATAAATCATATGTGCCATGTTGTTTCATTTAGGTTTAAAGAGTTATGTGCTTTACCCTCTGTGATGCTTTCCTATATAGGAAATGCTAGTTTTAGAGATACGAATGTTAGCACAAAAACTGTAGGAAAGGAGATAGCTGCAAAATCTCTGCACACAATGCTTAGTTCTCACAAGTAAATAATATGTGCCATGTTGTTTGATTTTGGTTTAAAGATATGTGCTATACCCTCTGTGATGCTTTCCTTTACAGGAAATGCTCGTTTTAGCGATACAAATGTTAGCACAAAAACTGAAGGAAAGGACATAGCTGCAAAAGCTCTGCACAGAATGCATAGTTCTCAGAAGTAAATGATATGTGCCATGTTGTTTCATTTAGGTTTAAAGAGTTAGGTGCTATGCCCTCTGTGATGCTTTCCTATACAGGAAATGCTAGTTTTAGAGATAAGAATGTTAGCACAAAAACTGATGGAAGGAGATAGGTGCAAAATCTCTGCACACAATGCTTAGTTCTCAGAAGTAAATCATATGTGCCATGTTGTTTCATTTAGGTTTACAGAGTTAGGTGCTATACCCGCAGTAATGCTTTCCTATAGTTTGTTTAAATGCTAGTTTTAGAAATAGGAATATTAGCACAAAACCTGAAGGAAAGTAGATAGCTGCAAAATCTCTGCGCACATTGCTTAGTTCCCAGAAGTAAATCATATGTGCCATATTGATTCATTTAAGTTTAAAGAGTTAGGTGCTACACCCTCGGAAATGCTTTCCTATATAGGAAATGCTAGTATTAGAGATGCGAATGTTAGCACAAAAACTGAAGGAAAGAAGATAGCTGCAAAATCTCTGCACACAATGCTTAGTTCTCAGAAGTAAATCATATGTGCCATGTTGTTTCATTTAGGTTTAAAGTGTTAAGTGCTTTACCCTCTGTCATGCTTTCCAATATAGGAAATGCTAGTTTTAGAGATACGAATGTTAGCGCCAAAACTGAAGGAGAGGAGATAGCTGCAAAATCTCTGCACACAATGCTTAGTTCTCAGAAGTAAATCATATGTGCCATGTTGTTTCATTTAGGTTTAAAGAGTTAGGGGCTATAAACTCTGTGATGCTTTCCTATATAGGAAATGCTATTTTTAGAGATACGAATGTTAGCACACAACCTGAAGGAAAGGAGAAAGCAGCAAAATCTCTGCACACAATGCTTAGTTCTCAGAAGTAAATGATATGTTCCATGTTGTTTCATTTAGGTTTAAAGAGTTAGGTGCTAAATCCGCGGTAATGCTATCCTATAGTGTAAATGCTAGTTTCAGATATAGGAATGTTAGCACAAAAACTGAAGGAAAGGAGATAGCTCCAAAATCTCTGCACACAATGCTTAGATCTCAGAAGTAAATCATATATGCCATGTTGTTTCATTTAGGTTTAAAGAGTTAGGTGCTATACCCTCGGTTATACTTTCCTGTATAGGAAATGCTTGTTCTGGAGATACGAATGTTAGCAAAAAAACTCAAGGAAAGGAGGTAGCTGCAAAATCTTTGCACACAATGCTTAGTTCTCAGAAGTAAATCATGTGTGCCATGTTGTTTAATTTCGGTTTAAAGTGTTATGTGCTATACCCGCGGTAATGCTTTCCTATAGCGTAAATGCTAGTTTTAGATATAGGAATGATAGCACAAAAACTGAATGAAAGGAGATAGCTGCAAAATCTCTGCACACAATGCTTAGTTCTCAGATGTAAATCTTATGTGCCATGTTTTTTCATTTAGGTTTAAAGAGTTAGGTGCTGTACCCACGGTAATGCTTTCCTACATAGGAAATGCCAGTTTTAGAGATATGAATGTTTGCACAAAAAATGAAGGAAAGGAGATAGCTGCAAAATGTCTGCACACAATACTTAGGTCTCAGAAGTAAATCATATGTGCCATGTGGTTTAATTTAGTTTCAAAGAGTTAGGTGCTATACCCTCGATTAAGCCTTCCTGTATAGAAAATGCTAGATTTAGTGATACGAATGTTAGCACAAAAATTGAAGGAAAGGAGATAGCTGCAAAATCTCTGCACACAATGCTTAATTCTCAGAAGTAAATCATATGTGCCATGTTGTTTCATTTAGGTTTAAAGAGTTAGGTGCTATACCCGCAGCAATGCTTTCCTATAGTGTAAATAGTGGTTTTAGACATAGGAATGTTAGCACAAAAACTGAAGGAAAGGAGATAGCTGCAGAATCTCTGCACACAATGCTTAGTTCTCAGAAGTAAATCATATGTGCCATGTTGTTTCATTTAGGTTTAAAGAGTTCGGTGCTATACCCGCGGTAATGCTTTCCTATATAGGAAATGCTAGTTTTAGAGATACGAATGTTAGCACAAAAACTGAAGGAAAGGAGATAGCTGCAAAATCTCTGCACACAATGCTTAATTCTCAGAAGTAAATCATATGTGCCATGTTGTTTCATTTATGTTTAAAGAGTTCGGTGCTATACCCGCGGTAATGCTATCCTATAGTGTAAATGCTAGTTTCAGACATAGGAATGGTAGCACAAAAACTGAAGGGAAGGAGATAGCTGCAAACTCTGTGCACACAATGCTTAGTTCGCAGAAGTAAATCATATGTGCCATGTTGTTTCATTTAGGTTTAAAGAGTTCGGTGCTATACCCGCGGTAATGCTATCCTATATTGTAAATGCTAGTTTCAGACATAGGTTTGTTAGCACAAAAACTAAAGGAAAGGAGATAGCTGCAAAATATCTGCACACAATGTTTAGATCTCAGAAGTAAATCATATGTGCCATGTTGTTTCATTTAGGTTTAAAGAATTAGATGCTATACCCACGGTAATGCTTTCCTATATAGGAAATGCTAATTTTAGAGATACGAATGTTAGCAAAAAAACTGAAGGAAAGGAGGTAGCTGCAAAATCTCTGCACACAATGCTTAGTTCTCAGAAGTAAATCATATGTGCCATGTTGTTTAATTTAGGTTTAAAGAGTTAGGTGCTATACCCTCGGTTATGCTTTCGTGTACAGGAAATGCTAGTTCTGGAGATACGAATGTTAGCATAAAAACTGAAGGAAAGGAGATAGCTCCAAAATCTCTGCACGCAATGCTTAGTTCTCAGAAGTAAATGATATGTGCCATGTTGTTTCATTTAGGTTTAAGAGTTAGGTGCTATACCAGCGATAATGCTATACTATAGTGTAAAGGCTAGTTTCAGATATAGGAATGTTAGCACAAAAACTGAAGGAAAGGAGATATCTGTAAAATCTCTGCACACAATGCTTAGTTCTCAGAAGTAAATCATATGTGCCGTGTTGTTTCATTTAGGTTTAAAGAGTTAGGTGCTATAGCCGCGGTAATGGTATACTATGTATAAATGCTAGTTTCAGATATAGGAGTGTTAGCAAAAAACTGAAGTAAAGGAGATAGCTGCAAAATCTCTGCACGCAATGCTGAGTTCTCAGAAGTAAATCATATGTGCCATGTTGTTTCATTTAGGTTTAAAGAGTTAGGTGCTATACCCACGGTAATGCTTTCCTATATAGGAAATGCTAGTTTTAGAGATACGAATGTTAGCACAAAAACTGAAGGAAAGGAGATAGCTGCAAAATCTCTGAACACAATGCTTAGTTCTCCGACGTAAATCATATGTGCCATGTTGTTTAATTTAAGTTTAAAGAGTTAGGTGCTATACCCTCGGTTATGCTTTCGTGTACAGGAAATGCTAGTTCTGGAGATACGAATGTTAGCATAAAAACTGAAGGAAAGGAGATAGCTGCAAAATCTCTGCACGCAATTCTTAGTTCTCAGAAGTAAATGATATGTGCCATGTTGTTTCATTTAGGTTTAAAGAGTTAGGTGCTATAAACTCTGTGATGCTTTCCTATATAGGAAATGCTATTTTTAGAGACACGAATGTTAGCACCAAAACTGAACGAAAGGAGATAGCTGCAAAATCTCTGCACACAATGCTTAGTTCTCAGAAGTAAATCATATGTGCCGTGTTGTTTCATTTAGGTTTAAAGAGTTAAGTGCTATACCCGCGGTAATGCTATACTATGTGTAAATGCTAGTTTCAGATATGGGAATGTTAGCAAAAAACTGAAGGAAAGGAGATAGCTGGAAAATCACTTCACACAATACTTAGTTGTCAGATGTAAATCATATGTTCGATGTTGTTTCATTTAGGTTTAAAGAGTTCGGTGCTATACCCGCGGTAATGCTATACTATAGTGTAAATTCTAGTTTCAGATTTAGGTTTGTTAGGACAAAAACTAAAGGAAAGGATATAGCTGCAAAATCTCTGCACACAATGCTTACATCTCAGATGTAAATCACATGTGCCATGTCGTTTCATTTAGGTTTAAATAGTTAGGTGCTATACCCTCGGTTATGCTTTCCTGTATAGGAAATGCTAGTTCTGGAGATACGAATGTTAGCAAAAAAACTCAAGGAAAGGAGGTAGCTGCAAAATCTCTGCACACAATGCTTAGTTCTCAGAAGTAATTCATATGTGCCATGTTGTTTCATTTAGGTTTAAAGAGTTAGGTGCTATACGCGCGGTAATACATTCCTATAGTGTAAAAGCTAGTTTTAGACATAGGAATGTTAGCACAAAAACTGAAGGAAAGGAGATAGCTGCAAAATCTCTGCAGACAATGCTTAGTTCTCAGAAGTAAATCATATGTGCCATGTTGTTTCATTTAGGTTTAAAGAGTTAGGTGCTATACCCTCGGTTATGCTTTCCTATATAGGAAATGCTAGTTTTAGAGATACGAATGTTAGCACAAAAACTGAAGGAAAGGAGATAGCTGCAAAATCTCTGCAAACAATGCTTAGTTCTCAGAAGTAATTCATATGTCCCATGTTGTTTCATTTAGGTTTAAAGAGTTAGGTGCTATACCCTCGGTTATGCTTACCTGTATAGGAAATGCTAGTTCTGGAGATACGAATGTTAGCATAAAAACTCAAGGAATGGAGGAAGCTGGAAAATCTCTGCACACAATGCTTAGTTCTCAGAAGTAAATTATATGTGACATGTTGTTTCATTTAGGTTTAAAGAGTTAGGTGCTTTACCCCTGGTAATGCTTTCCTATATTGTAAATGCTAGTTTTAGACATAGGAATGTTAGCACAAAAACTGAAGGAAAGGAGATAGCTGCAAAATCTCTGCACACAATGCTTAGTACTCCGAAGTAAATCATATGTCCCATGTTGTTTGATTTAAGTTTAAAGAGTTAGGTGCTATACCCTCGGTTGTGCTTTCCTATATAGGAAATGCTAGTTTTAGAGATACGAATGTTAGCAGGTAAACTGAAGGAAAGGAGAAAGCTGCAAAATCTCTGCAGACAATGCTTAGTTCTCAGAAGTAAATCATATGTGCCATGTTGTTTCATTTAGGTTTAAAGAGTTAGGTGCTATACCCTCGGTTATGCTTTCCTATATAGGAAATGCTAGTTTTAGAGATACGAATGTTAGCACAAAAACTGAAGGAAAGGAGATAGCTGCAAAATCTCTGCAAAGAATGCTTAGTTCTCAGAAGTAAGTCATATGTCCCATGATGTTTGATTTAAGTTTAAAGAGTTAGGTGCTATACCCTCGGTTATGCTTTCCTATATAGGAAATGCTAATTTTAGAGATACGAATGTTAGCAGGAAAACTGAAGGAAAGGAGATAGCTGCAAAATCTCTGCAAACAATGCTTAGTTCTCAGAAGTAAATCATATATGCCCTGTTGTTTCATTTAGGTTTAAAGAGTTAGGTGCTATACCCGTGGCAATGCTTTCCTATAGTGTAAATTCTAGTCTCAGACATAGGAATGGTAGCACAAAAACTGAAGGAAAGGAGATAGCTGCAAAATCTCTGCAGACAGTGCTTAGTTCTCAGAAGTAAATCATATGTGCCATGTTGTTTCATTTAGGTTTAAAGAGTTAGGTGGTATACCCGCGGTAATGCTATCCTGTGGTGTAAAAGCTTGTTTCAGATATAGGAATGTTAGCACAAAAACTGAAGGAAAGGAGATAGCTGTAAACTCTGTGCACACAATGCTTTGTTCCCAGAAGTAAATCATATGTGCCATGTTGTTTCATTTAGGTTTAAAGAGTTCGGTGCTATACCCACGGTAATGCTATCCTATAGTGTAAATGCTAGTTTCAGATATAGGTTTGTTAGCACAAAAACTAAAGGAAAGGAGATAGCTGCAAAATCTGTGCACACAATGTTTAGATCTCAGAAGTAAATCATATGTGCCATGTTGTTTCATTTAGGTTTAAAGAGTTAGGTGCTATACCCACGGTAATGCTTTCCTATATAGGAAATGCTAGTTTTAGAGATACGAATGTTAGCACAAAAACTGAAGGAAAGGAGATAGCTGCAAAATCTCTGAACACAATGCTTAGTTCTCTGACGTAAATCATATGTGCCATGTTGTTTAATTTAGGTTTAAAGAGTTAGGTGCTATACCCTCGGTTATGCTTTCGTGTACAGGAAATGCTAGTTCTGGAGATACGAATGTTAGCACAAAAACTGAAGGAAAGGAGATAGCTGTAAAATCTCTGCAAACAATGCTTAGTTCTCAGAAGTAAATCATATGTGCCGTGTTGTTTCATTTAGGTTTAAAGAGTTAGGTGCTTTAGCCGCGGTAATGCTATACTATGTGTAAATGCTAGTTTCAGATATAGGAGTGTTAGCAAAAAACTGAAGGAAAGGAGATAGCTGGAAAATCACTTCGCACAATGCTTAGTTCTCAGATGTAAATCATATGTGCCATGTTGTTTCATTTAGGTTTAAAGAGTTCGGTGCAATACCCGCGGTAATGCTATCCTATAGTGTAAATTCTAGTTTCAGATATAGGTTTGTTAGCACAAAAACTAAAGGAAAGGAGATAGCTGCAAAATCTCTGCACACAATGCTTACATCTCAGATGTAAATCACATGTGCCATGTCGTTTCATTTAGGTTTAAATAGTTAGGTGCTATACCCCCGGTTATGCTTTCCTGTATAGGAAATGCTATTTCTGGAGATACGAATGTTAGCAAAAAAACTCAAGGAAAGGAGGTAGCTGCAAAATCTCTGCACACAATGCTTAGTTCTCAGAAGTAATTCATATGTCCCATGTTGTTTCATTTAGGTTTAAAGAGTTAGGTGCTATACCCTCGGTTATGCTTACCTGTATAGGAAATGCTAGTTCTGGAGATACGAATGTTAGCATAAAAACTCAAGGAATGGAGGAAGCTGGAAAATCTCTGCACACAATGCTTAGTTCTCAGAAGTAAATTATATATGACATGTTGTTTCATTTAGGTTTAAAGAGTTAGGTGCTTTACCCCTGGTAATGCTTTCCTGTATTGTAAATGCTAGTTTTAGACATAGGAATGTTAGCACAAAAACTGAAGGAAAGGAGATAGCTGCAAAATCTCTGCACACAATGCTTAGTACTCCGAAGTAAATCATATGTCCCATGTTGTTTGATTTAAGTTTAAAGAGTTAGGTGCTATACCCTCGGTTGTGCTTTCCTATATAGGAAATGCTAGTTTTAGAGATACGAATGTTAGCAGGTAAACTGAAGGAAAGGAGAAAGCTGCAAAATCTCTGCAGACAATGCTTAGTTCTCAGAAGTAAATCATATGTGCCATGTTGTTTCATTTAGGTTTAAAGAGTTAGGTGCTATACCCGCGGTAATGCTATCCTATAGTGTAAATGCTAGTTTCAGACATAGGAATGGTAGCACAAAAACTGAAGGGAAGGAGATAGCTGCAAACTGTGTGCACACAATGCTTAGTTCGCAGAAGTAAATCATATGTGCCATGTTGTTTCATTTAGGTTTAAAGAGTTCGGTGCTATACCCGCGGTAATGCTATCCTATATTGTAAATGCTAGTTTCAGATATAGGTTTGTTAGCACAAAAACTAAGGGAAAGGAGATAGCTGCAAAATATCTGCACACAATATTTAGATCTCAGAAGTAAATCATATGTGCCATGTTGTTTCATTTAGGTTTAAAGAATTAGGTGCTATACCCACGGTAATGCTTTCCTATATAGGAAATGCTAATTTTAGAGATACGAATGTTAGCAAAAAAACTGAAGGAAAGGAGATAGCTGCAAAATCTCTGCACACAATGCCTAGTTCTCCGACGTAAATCATATGTGCCATATTGTTTAATGTAGGTTTAAAGAGTTAGGTGCTATACCCTCGGTTATGCTTTCGTGTACAGGAAATGCTAGTTCTGGAGATACGAATGTTAGCACAAAAACTGAAGGAAAGGAGATAGCTGCAAACTCTGTGCACACAATGCTTAGTTCCCAGAAGTAAATGATATGTTCCATGTTGTTTCATTTAGGTTTAAAGAGTTAGGTGCTAAATCCGCGGTAATGCTATCCTATAGTGTAAATGCTAGTTTCAGATATAGGAATGTTAGCACAAAAACTGAAGGAAAGGAGATAGCTCCAAAATCTCTGCACACAATGCTTAGATCTCAGAAGTAAATCATATATGCCATGTTGTTTCATTTAGGTTTAAAGAGTTAGGTGCTATACCCTCGGTTATACTTTCCTGTATAGGAAATGCTTGTTCTGGAGATACGAATGTTAGCAAAAAAACTCAAGGAAAGGAGGTAGCTGCAAAATCTTTGCACACAATGCTTAGTTCTCAGAAGTAAATCATGTGTGCCATGTTGTTTAATTTCGGTTTAAAGTGTTATGTGCTATACCCGCGGTAATGCTTTCCTATAGCGTAAATGCTAGTTTTAGATATAGGAATGATAGCACAAAAACTGAATGAAAGGAGATAGCTGCAAAATCTCTGCACACAATGCTTAGTTCTCAGATGTAAATCTTATGTGCCATGTTTTTTCATTTAGGTTTAAAGAGTTAGGTGCTGTACCCACGGTAATGCTTTCCTATATAGGAAATGCCAGTTTAGAGATATGAATGTTTGCACAAAAAATGAAGGAAAGGAGATAGCTGCAAAATGTCTGCACACAATACTTAGGTCTCAGAAGTAAATCATATGTGCCATGTGGTTTAATTTAGTTTCAAAGAGTTAGGTGCTATACCCTCGATTAAGCCTTCCTATATAGAAAATGCTAGATTTAGTGATACGAATGTTAGCACAAAAATTGAAGGAAAGGAGATAGCTGCAAAATCTCTGCACACAATGCTTAATTCTCAGAAGTAAATCATATGTGCCATGTTGTTTCATTTAGGTTTAAAGAGTTAGGTGCTATACCCGCAGCAATGCTTTCCTATAGTGTAAATGCTGGTTTTAGACATAGGAATGTTAGCACAAAAACTGAAGGAAAGGAGATAGCTGCAGAATCTCTGCACACAATGCTTAGTTCTCAGAAGTAAATCATATGTGCCATGTTGTTTCATTTAGGTTTAAAGAGTTCGGTGCTATACCCGCGGTAATGCTTTCCTATATAGGAAATGCTAGTTTTAGAGATACGAATGTTAGCACAAAAACTGAAGGAAAGGAGATAGCTGCAAAATGTCTGCACACAATACTTAGGTCTCAGAAGTAAATCATATGTGCCATGTGGTTTAATTTAGTTTCAAAGAGTTAGGTGCTATACCCTCGATTAAGCCTTCCTATATAGAAAATGCTAGATTTAGTGATACGAATGTTAGCACAAAAATTGAAGGAAAGGAGATAGCTGCAAAATCTCTGCACGCAATGCTTAGTTCTCAGAAGTAAATCATATGTGCCATGTTGTTTAATTTAGTTTCAAAGAGTTAGTGCTATACCCTCGGTTATGCCTTCCTATATAGGAAATGCTAGAGTTACAGATACGAATGTTTGCACAAAAACTGAAAGAAAGGAGATAGCTGCAAAATCTCTGCACAGAATGCTTAGTTCTCAGAAGTAAATCATATGTGCCATGTTGTTTCATTTAGGTTTATAGAGTTAGGTGCTATGCCCGCGTTATTGCTTTCCTATACTGTAAATGCTAGTTTTAGACATAGGAATGTTAGCACAAAAACTGAAGGAAAGGAGATAGCTGCAAAATCTCTGCACACAATGCTTAGTTCTAAGAAGTAAATAATATGTGCCATGTTGTTTGATTTAGGTTTAAAGAGTTATGTGCTATACCCTCTGTGATGCTTTCCTTTACAGGAAATGCTCGTTTTAGCGATACGAATGTTAGCACAAAAACTGAAGGAAAGGACATAGCTGCAAAAGCTCTGCACAGAATGCTTAGTTCTCAGAAGTAAATGATATGTGCCATGTTGTTTCATTTAGGTTTAAAGAGTTAGGTGCTATGCCCTCTGTGATGCTTTCCTATACAGGAAATGCTAGTTTTAGAGATAAGAATGTTAGCACAAAAACTGATTGAAGGAGATAGGTGCAAAATCTCTGCACACAATGCTTAGTTCTCAGAAGTAAATCATATGTGCCATGTTGTTTCATTTAGGTTTAAAGAGTTAGGTGCTATACCCGCGGTAATGCTTTCCTATAGTTTGTTTAAATGCTAGTTTTAGAAATAGGAATATTACCACAAAACCTGAAGGAAAGTAGATAGCTGCAAAATCTCTGCGCACATTGCTTAGTTCCCAGAAGTAAATCATATGTGCCATATTGATTCATTTAAGTTTAAAGAGTTAGGTGCTACACCCTCGGAAATGCTTTCCTATATAGGAAATGCTAGTATTAGAGATGCGAATGTTAGCACAAAAACTGAAGGAAAGAAGATAGCTGCAAAATCTCTGCACACAATGCTTAGTTCTCAGAAGTAAATCATATGTGCCATGTTGTTTCATTTAGGTTTAAAGTGTTAAGTGCTTTACCCTCTGTCATGCTTTCCAATATAGGAAATGCTAGTTTTAGAGATACGAATGTTAGCACCAAAACTGAAGGAGAGGAGATAGCTGCAAAATCCCTGCACACAATGCTTAGTTCTCAGAAGTAAATCATATGTGCCATGTTGTTTCATTTAGGTTTAAAGAGTTAGGGGCTATAAACTCTGTGATGCTTCCCTATATAGGAAATGCTATTTTTAGAGATACGAATGTTAGCACAAAACCTGAAGGAAAGGAGAAAGCAGCAAAATCTCTGCACACAATGCTTAGTTCTCAGAAGTAAATGATATGTTCCATGTTGTTTCATTTAGGTTTAAAGAGTTAGGTGCTAATTCCGCGGTAATGCTATCCTATAGTGTAAATGCTAGTTTCAGATATAGGAATGTTAGCACAAAACCTGAAGGAAAGGAGATAGCTCCAAAATCTCTGCACACAATGCTTAGATCTCAGAAGTAAATCATATATGACATGTTGTTTCATTTAGGTTTAAAGAGTTAGGTGCTGTACCCTCGGTTATACTTTCCTGTATAGGAAATGCTTGTTCTGGAGATACGAATGTTAGCAAAAAAACTCAAGGAAAGGAGGTAGCTGCAAAATCTTTGCACACAATGCTTAGTTCTCAGAAGTAAATCATGTGTGCCATGTTGTTTAATTTCGGTTTAAAGTGTTATGTGCTATACCCGCGGTAATGCTTTCCTATAGCGTAAATGCTAGTTTTAGATATAGGAATGATAGCACAAAAACTGAATGAAAGGAGATAGCTGCAAAATCTCTGCACACAATGCTTAGTTCTCAGATGTAAATCTTATGTGCCATGTTTTTTCATTTAGGTTTAAAGAGTTAGGTGCTGTACCCACGGTAATGCTTTCCTATATAGGAAATGCCAGTTTTAGAGATATGAATGTTTGCACAAAAAATGAAGGAAAGGAGATAGCTGCAAAATGTCTGCACACAATACTTAGGTCTCAGAAGTAAATCATATGTGCCATGTGGTTTAATTTAGTTTCAAAGAGTTAGGTGCTATACCCTCGATTAAGCCTTCCTATATAGAAAATGCTAGATTTAGTGATACGAATGTTAGCACAAAAATTGAAGGAAAGGAGATAGCTGCAAAATCTCTGCACACAATGCTTAATTCTCAGAAGTAAATCATATGTGCCATGTTGTTTCATTTAGGTTTAAAGAGTTAGGTGCTATACCCGCAGCAATGCTTTCCTATAGTGTAAATGCTGGTTTTAGACATAGGAATGTTAGCACAAAAACTGAAGGAAAGGAGATAGCTGCAGAATCTCTGCACACAATGCTTAGTTCTCAGAAGTAAATCATATGTGCCATGTTGTTTCATTTAGGTTTAAAGAGTTCGGTGCTATACCCGCGGTAATGCTTTCCTATATAGGAAATGCTAGTTTTAGAGATACGAATGTTAGCACAAAAACTGAAGGAAAGGAGATAGCTGCAAAATCTCTGCACACAATGCTTAATTCTCAGAAGTAAATCATATGTGCCATGTTGTTTCATTTATGTTTAAAGAGTTCGGTGCTATACCCGCGGTAATGCTATCCTATAGTGTAAATGCTAGTTTCAGACATAGGAATGGTAGCACAAAAACTGAAGGGAAGGAGATAGCTGCAAACTCTGTGCACACAATGCTTAGTTCGCAGAAGTAAATCATATGTGCCATGTTGTTTCATTTAGGTTAAAGAGTTCGGTGCTATACCCGCGGTAATGCTATCCTATATTGTAAATGCTAGTTTCACATATAGGTTTGTTAGCACAAAAACTAAAGGAAAGGAGATAGCAGCAAAATATCTGCACACAATGTTTAGATCTCAGAAGTAAATCATATGTGCCATGTTGTTTCATTTAGGTTTAAAGAATTAGGTGCTATACCCACGGTAATGCTTTCCTGTATAGGAAATGCTAATTTTAAAGATACGAATGTTAGCAAAAAAACTGAAGGAAAGGAGATAGCTGCAAAATCTCTGCACACAATGCTTAGTTCTCCGATGTAAATCATATGTGCCATATTGTTTAATTTAGGCTTAAAGAGTTAGGTGCTATACCCTCGGTTATGCTTTCGTGTACAGGAAATGCTAGTTCTGGAGATACGAATGTTAGCACAAAAACTGAAGGAAAGGAGATAGCTGCAAACTCTGTGCACACAATGCTTAGTTCCCAGAAGTAAATCATATGTGCCATGTTGTTTCATTTAGGTTTAAAGAGTTCGGTGCTATACCCGCGGTAATGCTATCCTATAGTGTAAATGTTAGTTTCAGATATAGGTTTGTTAGCACAAAAACTAAAGGAAAGGAGATAGGTGCAAAATCTCTGCACACAATGTTTAGATCTCAGAAGTAAATCGTATGTGCCATGTTGTTTCATTTAAGTTTAAAGTGTTAGGTGCTATACCCGCGGTAATGCTTTCCTATATAGGAAATGCTAGTTTTAGAGATACGAATGTTAGCAGAAAAACTGAAGGAAAGGAGATAGCTGCAAAATCTCTGCACACAATGCTTAGTTCACAGAAGTAAATCATATGTGCCATGTTGTTTCATTTATGTTTAAAGACTTCGGAGCTATACCCGCGGTAATGCTATCCTATAGTGTAAATGCTAGTTTCAGATATAGGTTTGTTAGCACAAAAACTAAAGGAAAGGAGATAGCTGCAAAATATCTGCACACAATGTTTAGATCTCAGAAGTAAATCATATGTGCCATGTTGTTTCATTTAGGTTTAAAGAGTTAGCTGATATACCCTCGGTTATGCATTACTATATAGGAAATGTAAGTTCTAGAGATATGAATGTTAGCATAAAAATTGAAGTAAAGGAGGTAGCTGCAAAATCTCTGCACACAATGCTTAATTCTCAGAAGTAAATCACATGTGCCATGTTGTTTCATTTTCGTTTAAACAGTTTGCGGCGACACCCTCGGTTATGCTTTCCTACTTTCGGAAATACTAGTTTTACAGATAGGAACGTTAGCACAAAAACTGAAGGAAAGAAGATAGCTGCAAAATCTCTGCACACAATGCCTAGTTCTCAGAAGTAAATCATACGTACCATGCTTTTTCAGGTAGGTTTCTAGTGTAAGCTGCTATACCCCCGCTTATACTTTCCTATATAGGAAATTCTAGTTTTGGAGATATGAATGTTAGCACAAAAACTGAAGGAAAGGAGATAGCTGCAGCCCTCTGCACACAATGTTTAGTTCCCAGAAGAAAATAATATGTGCCATGTTGTTTCATTTTGGTTTGAAGAGTTAGCTGCTATACCCACGGTTATGCTTTCCTATATAGGAAATGCTACTTTTAGAGATAGGAATGTTAGCAGAAAAACTCAAGGAAAGAAGATAGCTGCTAAACCTCTGCACACAATGCTTAGTTCTCAGAAGTAAATCATACGTGCCATGTTTTTCATTTAGGTTTAAATAGTTAGCTGCTACACCCTCGGTTATGCTTTCCTGTATAGGAAATGCTTGTTTTAAAAATAGGAATGCTAGCACAAAAACTGAAGGAAAGAGGATAGCTCTAAAATCTCTGCACACAATGCTTAGTTCTCTGAAGTAAATCATATGTACCATTCTTTTTCAGGTAAGTTTAACGAGTTAGCTGTTATACCCCCGGTTAGGATTTCCTATAGTATAATTGCTAGTTTTAGAGATAGGAATGTTAGCACAAAAACTGAAGGAAAAGAAATAGCTGCAAAATCTCTGCACACAAAGTTAAGTTCTCAGAAGTAAATCATATGTGCCATGCTGTTTCATTTAGGTTTAAAGAGTTAGCTGCTATACCCTCGGTTATGCTTTCCTATATAGGAAATACTAGTTTTAGAGATATGAATGTTAAAATAAAAACTGAAGGAAAGAAGATAGCTGCAAAATCTCGGCACACAATGCTTACTTCTCAGAAGTAAATCATATGTGCCATGTTGTTTCATTTAGGTTTAAAGAGTTAGCGGCTATACCCTCGGTTATGCTTTCCTATATACCAAATGCTAGTTTTACAGATAGGAATGTTAGCACAAAAACTGAAGGAAATAAGATAGCTGCAAAATCTCTACACACAATGATTAATTCTCAGAAGTAAATCATATGTGCCATGTTGTTTCATTTAGGTTTAAAGCGTTAGCTGCTATACCCACGGTTATGCTTTCCTAAATAGGAAATGCTAGATTTAGAGATATGAATGTTATCCTAAAAATTGAAGGAAAGGAAATAGCTGCAAAATCTTCACACAATGTTTAGTTCTCAGAAGGAAATCATCTGTGCCATGTTCTCTCATTTAGGTTTAAAGAGTTAGCTGCTATGCCCTCGGTCATGCTTTCCTATATATGAAAGGCTAGTTTTAGAGATATGAATGTTAGCATAAAAACTGAAGGAAAGGAGATAAGTGCAAAATCTCTGCACACTAGGTTTAGTTCTCAGAAGTATATCATATGTGCCATTTTGTTTCATTTAGGTATAAAGTCCTAGCTGCTATACCCTCGGTTATGCTTTCCTATATAGGAAGTGCTAGTTTTAGAGTCATTAATGTTAGCACAAAAACTGAAGGAAAGGAGATAGCTGCAAAACCTCTGCACACAATGCTTAGATCTCAGAAGTAAATCAGAGGTACCATGCTTTTTCAGGTAGGTGTAAAGAGTTAGCTGCTATACCCCTGGTCATACTTCGCTATAGTGTAAAGGATAGTTTTACAGATAGGAATGTAAGCACAAAAACTGAAGGAAAAGAGATAGCTGCAAAATCTCTGCACGGAATGTTTAGTTCTCAGAAGCAAATCATATATGCCATGTTGTTTCATTTAGCTTTAAAGACTTAGCTGCTATATCATCAGTCATGCTTTCCTATATAGGAAATGCTAGTTTTAGAGACATGAATGGTAGTACAAAAACTGAAGGAAAGGAGATAGCTCCAAAATCTCTGCACACAATGCTTAGTTCTCAGAAGTAAATCATATGTGCCATAATGTTTCATTTAGGTTTAAAGAGTTAGGTGCTATACCCTCGGTTATGCTTTCCTATATAGGAAATGCTAGTTTTAGCGATACGAATGTTAGAACAAACACTGAAGGAAAGGAGATAGCTGCAAAATCTCTGCACACTATGCTTAGTTCTCAGAAGAAAATCATATGTGCCATGTTGTTTCATTTAGGTTTAAAGAGTTAGGTGATATACCCTCGGTTATGATTTCCTGTGTAGGAAGTGCTAGTTCTGGAGATACGAATGTTAGCACAAAACCTGAAGGAAAGGAGATAGCTGCAAAATCTCTGCACACAATGCTTAGTTCTCAGAAGTAAATCATATGTGCCATGTTGTTTCATTTAGGTTTAAAGAGATAGGTGCTATACCCTCGGTTATGCTTTCCTCTAGAGGAAATGCTAGTTCTGGAGATATGAATGTTAGCACAAAAACTGAAGGAAAGGAGATAGCTACAAAATCTCTGCACAGAATGCTTAGTTCTCAGAAGTAAATCATATGTGACATGATGTTTCATTTATGTTTAAAGAGTTAGGTGCTATACCCGCGGTAATGCTTTCCTATAGTGTAAATGCTAGTTTTAGACATAGGAATGTTAGCACAAAAACTGAAGGAAAGGAGATAGCTGCAAAATCTCTTCACACAATGCTTAGTTCTCAGAAGTAAATCATATATGCAATGTTGTTTCATTTAGGTTTAAAGAGTTAGGTCCTATACCCGCGGTAATGCTATCCTATAGTGCAAATGCTAGTTGCAGATATAGGAATGTTAGCACACAAACTAAAGGAAAGGAGATAGCTGCAAAATCTCTGCGTACAATGCTTAGTTATCAGAAGTAAATCATAAGTGCCATGTTTTTCATTTAGTTTCAAAGAGTTAGGTGCTATAATCTCGGTTATGCTTTCCTTTATAGGAAATGCTAGTTCTGGAGATACGAATGTTAGCACAAAAACTGAAGGAAAAGAGGTAGCTGCAAAATCTCTGCACAGAATGCTTAGTTCTCAGAAGTAAATCATATGTGCCATATTGTTTCATTTAGGTTTAAAGAGTTAGATGCTATACCCACCGTAATGCTTTCCTATTGTGTAAATGCTAGTTTTAGACAGAGGAATGTTAGCACAAAAACTGAAGGAAAGGAGATACCTGCAAAATCTCTGTGCACAATGCTTAGTTCTCAGAAGTAAATCATATGTGCCATGTTGTTTCATTTAGGTTTAAAGAGTTTGGTGCTATACCTGCGGTAATGCTTTCCTATATAGGAAATGCTAGTTTTAGAGATACGAATGTTAGCACAAAAACTGAAGGAAAGGAGCTAGCTGCAAAATCTCTGCACATAATGCTTAGTTCTCAGAAGTAAATCATATGTGCCATGTTGTTTCATTTAGGTTTAAAGAGTTAGGTGCTATACCCTCGGTTATGCTTTCCTATATAGGAAATGCTAGTTTTAGAGATACGAATGTTAGCACAAAAACGGAAGGAAAGAGATAGGTGCAAAATCTCTGCACACAATGCTTAGTTCTCAGAAATAAATCATATCTGCCATGTTGTTTCATTTAGGTTTAAAGAGTTAGGTGCTATACCCTCGGTTATGCTTTCCTGTTTAGGAAATGCTAGTTCTGGAGATACGAATGTTAGCGCAAAAAAAGAAGGAAAGGAGATAGCTGCAAAATTTCTGCACACAATGCTTAGTTCTCAGAACTAAATCATATGTGCCATTTTGTTTCATTTAGGTTTACAGAGTTAGGTACTATACCCGCGGTAATGCTTTCCTATAGTGTAAATGCTAGTTTTATAAATAGGAATATTAGCAAAAACATGAAGGAAAGGAGATAGCTGCAAAATCTCTAGACACAATGCTTAGTTCTCAGAAGTAAATCATATGTGCCATGTTGTTTCATTTAAGTTTAAATAGTTAGGTGCTATACCCTCGTTTATGCTTTCCTATATAGGAAATATTAGTTTTAGAGATACGAATGTTAGCAGGAAAAGTGAAGGAAAGGAGAAAGCTGCAAAATCTCTGCAGACAATGCTTAGTTCTCAGAAGTAAATCATATGTGCCATGTTGTTTCATTTAGGTTTAAAGAGTTAGGTGCTATACCCGCGGTAATGCTATCCTATAGTGTAAATGCTAGTTTCAGACATAGGAATGGTAGCGCAAAAACTGAAGGAAAGGAGATAGCTGCAAACTCTGTGCACACAATGCTTAGTTCGCAGAAGTAAATCATATGTGCCATGTTGTTTCATTTAGGTTTAAAGAGTTCGGTGCTATACCCGCGGTAATGCTATCCTATAGTGTAAATGCTAGTTTCAGATATAGGTTTGTTAGCACAAAAACTAAAGGAAAGGAGATAGCTGCAAAATCTCTGCACACAATGTTTAGATCTCAGAAGTAAATCATATGTGCCATGTTGTTTCATTTAGGTTTAAAGAATTAGGTGCTATACCCACGGTAATGCTTTCCTATATAGGAAATGCTAATTTTAGAGATACGAATGTTAGCAAATAAACTGAAGGAAAGGAGATAGCTGCAAAATCTCTGCACACAATGCTTAGTTCTCCGACGTAAATCATATGTGCCATGTTGTTTTATTTAGGTTTAAAGAGTTAGGTGCTATACCCTTGGTTATGCTTTCGTGTACAGGAAATGCTAGTTCTGGAGATACGAAAGTTAGCACAAAAACTGAAGGAAAGGAGATAGCTGCAAAATCTCTGCACACAATGCTTAGTTCTCAGAAGTAAATCATATGTGCCATGTTGTTTCATTTAGGTTTAAAGAATTAGGTGCTATACCCGCGGTAATGCTATACTATAGTGTAAATGCTAGTTTCAGATATAGGAATGTTAGCACAAAAACTGAAGGAAAGGAGATAGTTGCAAAATCTCTGCACACAATGCTTAGTTCTCAGAAGTAAATCATATGTGCCATGTTGTTTCATTTAGGTTTAAAGAGTGAAGGGCTATAAACTCTGTGATGCTTTCCCATATAGGAAATGCTATTTTTAGAGATACGAATGTTAGCACAAAAACTGAAGGAAAGGAGAAAGCAGCAAAATCTCTGCACACAATGCTTAGTTCTCAGAAGTAAATGATATGTTCCATGTTGTTTCATTTAGGTTTAAAGAGTTAGGTGCTAAACCCGCGGTAATGCTATCCTATAGTGTAAATGCTAGTTTCAGATATAGGAATGTTAGCACAAAAACTGAAGGAAAGGAGATAGCTCCAAAATCTCTGCACACAATGCTTAGATCTCAGAAGTAAATCATATGTGCCATGTTGTTTCATTTAGGTTTAAAGAGTTAGGTGCTATACCCTCGGTTATACTTTCCTGTATAGGAAATGCTTGTTTTGGAGATACGAATGTTAGCAAAAAAACTCAAGGAAAGGAGGTAGCTGCAAAATCTTTGCACACAATGCTTAGTTCTCAGAAGTAAATCATATGTGCCATTTTGTTTAATTTCGGTTTAAAGAATTATGTGCTATACCCGCGGTAATGCTTTCCTATAGCGTAAATGCTAGTTTTAGATATAGGAATGATAGCACAAAAACTGAATGAAAGGAGATAGCTGCAAAATCTCTGCACACAATGCTTAGTTCTCAGATGTAAATCTTATGTGCCATGTTGTTTCATTTAGGTTTAAAGAGTTAGGTGCTGTACCCACGGTAATGCTTTCCTATATAGGAAATGCTAGTTTTAGAGATTCGAATGTTAGCACAAAAACTGAAGGAAAGGAGATAGCTGCAAAATGTCTACACAATACTTAGGTCTCAGAAGTAAATCATATGTGCCATGTGGTTTAATTTAGTTTCAAAGAGATAGGTGCTATACCCTCGATTATGCCTTCCTATATAGAAAATGCTAGATTTAGAGATACAAATGTTAGCACAAAAACTGAAGGAAAGGTGATAGCTGCAAAATCTCTGCACACAATGCTTTGTTCTCAGAAGTAAATCATATGTGCCATGTTGTTTCATTTAGGTTTAAAGAGTTAGGTGCTATACCCTCGGTTATGCTTTCGTGTACAGGAAATGCTAGTTGTGGAGATACGAATGTTAGCACAAAAACTGAAGGAAAGGAGTTAGCTGCAAAATCTCTGCACACAATGCTTAGTTCTCAGAAGTAAATGATATGTGCCATGTTGTTTCATTTAGGTTTAAAGAGTTAGGTGCTATACCCACGGTAATGCTATTCTATAGTGTAAATGCTAGTTTCAGATATAGGAATGTTAGCACAAAAACTGAAGGAGAGGAGATAGCTGCAAAATCTCTGCACACAATGCTTAGTTCTCAGAAGTAAATCATATATGCCATGTTGTTTCATTTAGGTTTAAAGAGTTAGGGGCTATAAACTCTGTGAAGCTTTCCTATATAGGAAATGCTATTTTTAGAGATACGAATGTTAGCACAAAAACTGAAGGAAAGGAGAAAGCAGCAAAATCTCTGCACACAATGCTTAGTTCTCAGAAGTAAATGATATGTTCCATGTTGTTTCATTTAGGTTTAAAGAGTTAGGTGCTAAACCCGTGGTAATGCTATCCTATAGTGTAAATGCTAGTTTCAGATATAGGAATGTTAGCACAAAAACTGAAGGAAAGGAGATAGCTCCAAAATCTCTGCACACAATGCTTAGTTCTCAGATGTAAATCTTATGTGCCATGTTGTTTCATTTAGGTTTAAAGTGTTAGGTGCTGTACCTACGGAAATGCTTTCCTATATAGGAAATGCTAGTTTTGGAGATACGAATGTTAGCACAAAAACTGAAGGAAAGGAGATAGCTGCAAAATGTCTGCACACAATGCTTTGGTCTCAGAAGTAAATCATATGTGCCATGTGGTTTAATTTAGTTTCAAAGAGTTAGTTGTTATACCCTCGATTATGCCTTCCTATATAGAAAATGTTAGATTTAGAGATACAAATGTTAGCACAAAAACTGAAGGAAAGGTGATAGCTGCAAAATCTCTGCACACAATGCTTTGTTCTCAGAAGTAAATCATATGTGCCATGTTGTTTCATTTAGGTTTATGAAGTTAGGTGCTATGCCTGCGTTATTGCTTTCCTATACTGTCAATGCTTGTTTTAGACATAGGAATGTTAGCACAAAAAATGAAGGAAAGGAGATAACTGCAAAATCTCTGCAAACAATGCTTAGGTCTCAGAAGTAAATCATATGTGCCATGTTGTTTCATTTAGGTTTAAAGAGTTAGTTGCTATACTCCCAGTTATGCTATCCTATAGTGTAAATGCTAGTTTCAGAGGTAGGAATGTTAGCACAAAAACTGAAGGAAAGGAGATATCTGCAAAATCTCTGCACACAATGCTTAGTTCTTAGAAGGAAATCATATGTACCATGTTGTTTCATTAAGGTTCAAAGAGTTAGGTGCTATACCCTCGGTTATGCTTTCCTACATAGGAAATACTAGTTTTAGAGATACGAATGTTAGCACAAAAACTGAAGGAAAGGAGATAGCTGCAAAATCTCTGCGCACAATGCTTAGTTCTCAGAAGTAAATCATATGTGCCTTGTTGTTTCATTTTGGTTAAGAGTTAGGTGCTATACCTGCGTTCATGCTTTCATACGTTGTAAATGCTAGTTTTAGACATAGGATTGTTAGCACAAAAACTGAAGGAGAGGAGATAGCTGCAAAATCTCTACACACAATGCTTAGTTCTCAGAAGTAAATCATATGTGCCATGTTGTTTCATTTAGGTTTAAAGAGTTAGGTGCTATACCCTCGATTATGCTATCCTATAGTGTAAATGCAAGTTTCAGATGTAGGAATGTTAGCACAAAAACAGAAGGAAAGGAGATAGCTGCAAAATCTCTGCACACAAAGCTTAGTTCTCAGAAGTAATTCACATGTGCCATGTTGTTTCATTTAGGTTTAAAGAGTTTGGTGATATACCCTCTGTGAGGCTTTCCTATATAGGAAATGCTAGTTTTAGAGATACGAACCTTAGCACAAAAACTGAAAGAAAGGAGATATCTGCAAAATCTCTGCACAAAATGCTTAGTTCTTAGAAGTAAATCATATGTACCATGTTGTTTCATTTAGGTTTAAAGAGTTAGGTGCTATACCCTCGGTTATGCTTTCCTATGTAGGAAATACTAGTTTTATAGATACGAATGTTAGCACAAAAACTGAAGGAAAGGAGATAGCTAGAAAATCTCTGCACACAATGGTTAGTTCTCAGAAGTAAATCATATGTGCCATGTAGTTTCATTTAGTTTTAAAGGGTTAGGTGCTATACCCTCGGTTATGCTTTCCTATACTGGAAATGCTAGTTTTAGAGATACGAATGTCAGCACAAAAACTGAAGGAAAGGTGATAGCTGCAAAATCTCTGCACACAATGCTTAGATCTCAGAAGTAAATCATATGTGCCATGTTGTTTCATTTAGGTTTAAAGAGTTAGGTGCTATGCCCTCTGTGATGCTTTCCTTTATAAGAAATGCTAGTTTTAGGGATACGAATGTTAGCACAATAACTGAAGGAAAGGACATAGCTGCAAAATCTGTGCACACAATGCTTAGTTCTCAGAAGTAAATCATATGTGCCATGTTGTTTCATTAAGTTTAAAGAGTTAGGTGCTATACCCTCGGTTATGCTTACCTGAATGGGAAATGCTATTTCTATAGATACGAATGTTAGCACAAAAACTGAAGGAAAGGAGATAGCTCCAAAATCTCTGCACAGAGTGCTTAGTTCTCAGAAGTAAATCATATGTGCCATGTTGTTTCATTTAGGTTTAAAGAGTTAGGTGCCATACCCTCGGTAATGCGTTCCTCTATAGGAAAGGCTAGTTCTGGAGATACGAATCATAGCACAAAAACTGAAGGAAAGGAGATAGCTGCAAAATCTCTGCACACAATGCTTAGTTCTCAGAAGTATATCATATGTGCCATGTTGTTAAATTTAGGTTTAAAGAGTTAGGTGCTATACCTTCGGTTATGCCTTCCTGTATAGGAAATGCTAGTTCTGGAGATACGAATGTTAGCACAAAAACTGAAGGAAAGGAGATAGCTGCAAAATCTCTGCACACAATGCTTAGTTCTCAGAAGTAAATCATATTTGCCATGTTGTTTCATTTAGGTTTAAAGAGTTAGGTGCTATAACCTCTGTGATGCTTTCCTATACAGGAAATGCTATTTTTAGAGATACGAATGTTAGCACAAAAACTGAAGGAAAGGAGATAGCTGCAAAATCTCTGCACACAATGCTTACGTCTCAGAAGTAAATCGTATGTGCCATGTTGTTTCATTTAAGTTTAAAGAGTTAGGTGCTATACCCGCGGCAATGCTTTCCTACAGTGTAAATGCCAGTTTTAGACATAGGAATGTTAGCACAAAAACTGAAAGAAAGGAGATAGCTGCAAAATCTCTGCAGAAAAAGCTTAGTTCTCAGAAGTAAATCATATGTGCCATGTTGTTTCATTTAGGTTTAACGAGTTAAGTGCTATACCCTCGGTTATGCATTTCTATATAGGAAATGCTAGTTTTAGAGATACGAATGTTAGCACAAAAACTGAAGGAAAGGAGATAGCTGCAAAATCTCTGCACACAATGCTTAGTTCTCAGAAGTAAATCATATCTCCCATGTTGTTTGATTTAAGTTTAAAGAGTTAGGTGCTATACCCGCGGTTATGCTTACCAATATAGCAAATGCTAGTTTTAGAGATACGAATGTTACCAGAAAAAGTGAAGGAAAGGAGATAGCTGCAAAATCTCTGAACACAATGCTTAGTTCTCCGACGTAAATTATATGTGCCATGTTGTTTAATTTAGGTTTAAAGAGTTAGGTGCTATACCCTCGGTTATGCTTTCGTGTACAGGAAATGCTAGTTCTGGAGATACTAATGTTAGCATAAAAACTGAAGGAAAGGAGATAGCTGCAAAATCTCTGCACGGAAATCTTAGTTCTCAGAAGTAAATGATATGTGCCATGTTGTTTCATTTAGGTTTAAAGAGTTAGGTGCTATACCCGCGGTAATGCTATACTATAGTGTAAAGGCTAGTTTCAGATATAGGAATGTTAGCACAAAAACTGAAGGAAAGGAGATAGCTGTAAAATCTCTGCACACAATGCTTAGTTCTCAGAAGTAAATTATATGTGCCGTGTTGTTTCATTTAGGTTTAAAGAGTTAGGTGCTATAAACTCTGTGATGCTTTCCTATATAGGAAATGCTATTTTTAGAGATACTAATGTTAGCACAAAAACTGAAGGAAAGGAGATAGCTGCAAAATCTCTGCACACAATGCTTAGTTCTCAGAAGTAAATCATATGTGCCATGTTGTTTCATTTAGCTTTAAAGAGTTAGGTGCTATAGCTGCGGCAATGCTTTCCTATAGTGTAAATGCTAGTTTTAGACATAGGAATGTTAGCACAAAAACTGAAGGAAAGGAGATAGCTGCAAAATCTCTGCAGACAAAGCTTAGTTCTCAGAAGTAAATTATATGTGCCATGTTGTTTCATTTCGGTTTAAATATTTAGGTGCTATACCCGAGGTAATGCTATCCTATAGTGTAAAGGCTAGTTTCAGATATAAGAATGTTAGCACAAATACTGAAGGAAAGGAGATAGCTACAAAAGCTCTGCACAGAATGCTTAGATCTTGGAAGTAAATGATATGTGCCATGTTGTTTCATTTAGGTTTAAAGAGTTAGATGCTTTACCCTCTGTGATGCTTTCCTATATAAGAAATGCTAGTTTTAGAGATACGAATGTTAGCACAAAAACTGAAGGAAAGGAGATAGCTGCAAAATGTCTGCACACAATGCTTAGTTCTAAGAAGAAAATCATATGTGCCATGTTGTTTCATTTAGGTTTAAAGAGTTATGTGCTATACCCTCTGTGATGCTTTACAGGAAATGCTCGTTTTAGAGATACGAATGTTAGCACAAAAACTGAAGGAAAGGAGATAGCTACAAAAGCTCTGCACAGAATGCTTAGATCTTGGAAGTAAATGATATGTGCCATGTTGTTTCATTTAGGTTTAAAGAGTTATGTGCTATGCCCTCTGTGATGCTTTCCTATACAGGAAATGCTAGTTTTAGAGATACGAATGTTAGCACAAAAACTGAAGAAAGGAGATAGGTGCAAAATCTCTGCACACAATGCTTAGTTCTCAGAAAAAAATCATATCTGCCATGTTGTTTCATTTAGGTTTAAAGAGTTAGGTGCTATACCCTTTGTGATGCTTTCCTTTACAGGAAATGCTAGTTTTAGAGATACGAATTTTAGCACAAAAACTGAAGGAAAGGAGATAGCTGCAAAATCTCTGTACACAATGCTTAGTTCTCAAGTGAATCATATGTGCCATGATGTTTCATTTAGGTTTAAAGTGTTAGGTGCTATACCCTCGTTTATGCTTTCCTACCATAAAATACTAGTTTTAGAGATAGGAATGTTAGCACAAAAACAGAAGGAAAGGACATAGCTGCAAAATCTCTGCACACAATGCTTATTTCTCAAAAGTAAATCATATGTGCCAAGTTGTTTCATTTAGGTTCAAAGAGTTAGGTGCTATACCCTCGGTTATGCTTTCCTATATAGGAAATGCTAGATTTACAGATACGAATGTTAGGACAAAAACTGAAGGAAAGGAGTTAGCAGCAAAATCTCTGCGTACGATGCTTACTTCCGAGAAGTAAATGATATGTGCCATGTTGTTTCCTTTACGTTTAAAGAGTTAGGTGCTATACCGCGGTAAAGCTTTCCTATAGTGTAAATGGTAGTTTTAGACATAGAAATGTTAGCACAAAAACTGAAGGAAAGGAGATAGCTGCAAAATCTCTGCACACAATGCTTAGTTCTCAAAAGTAAATCATATGTGCCATGTTGTTTCATTTAGGTTTAAAGAGTTAGGTGCTATACCCTCTGTGATGCTTTCCTTTACAAGAAATGCTAGTTTTAGAGATACGAATGTTAGCAAAAAAACTGAAGGAAAGGACATAGCTGCAAAATCTCTGCACACAATGCTTAGTTCTCACAAGTAAATCATATGTGCTATCTTGTTTCATTTAGCTTTAAAGTATTAGGTGCTATACCCTCGGTTTTACTTTCCTACATAGGAAATACTAGTTTTAGAGATACGAATGTTAGCACAAAAAAGGAAGAAAAGGAGATAGCTGCAAAATCTCTGCACACAACGCTTAGTTCTCAGAAGTAAATCATATGTGCCAAGTTGTTTCATTTAGGTTTATAGAAATAGGTGCTATACCCTCGGTTATGCTTTCCTATATAGGAAATGCTAGCTTTAGAGATACGAATGTCAGCACAAAAACTGAAGGAAAGGAGATAGCTGCAAAATCTCTGCACACAATGATTAGTTCTCAGCAGTAAATCATATGTGCCATGTTGTTTCATTTAGGTTTGAAGAGTTAGGTGCTATACCTGCGTTAATGCTTTCATATATTGTAAATGCTAGTTTTAGACATAGGAATGTTAGCACAAAACTGAAAGAAAGGAGATAGCTTCAAAATCTCTGCACACAATGCTTAGTTCTCAGAAGTAAATCATATGTGCCATGTTGTTAAATTTCAGTTTAAATATTTAGGTGCTATACCCGAGGTAATGCTATCCTATAGTGTAAATGCTAGTTTCAGATATAGGAATGTTAGCACAAATACTGACGGAAAGGAAATAGCTGCAAAATCTCTGCACACAATGCTTAGTTCTCAGAAGTAAATCATATGTGCCATGTTGTTTCATTTAGGTTTAAATTGTTAGGTGCTATACCCTCGGTTATGCTTTCCTGTATAGGAAATGCTAGTTTTAGAGATACGAATGTCAGCACAAAAACTGAATGAAAGGAGATAGCTGAAAAATCTCTGCACACAATGCTTAGTTCTCAGAAGTAAATCGTATGTGCCATGTTGCTTCATTTAGGTTTAAAGAGATAGGTGCTATACCTGCGTTAATGCTTTCATATATTGTAAATGCTAGTTTTAGACATAGGAATGTTAGCACAAAAACTGAATGAAAGGAGATAGCTGCAAAATCTCTGCACACATTCTTAATTCTCAGAAGTAAATCATATGTGCCATGTTGTTTAATTTAGGTTAATGAGTTAGGTGCTATACCCGCGTTAATGCTTTCATATGTTGTAAATGCCAATTTTAGACTTAGGATTGTTAGCACAAAAACTGAAGGAAAGGAGATAGCTGCAAAATCTCTGCACACAATGCTTAGTTCTCAGAAGTAAATCATATGGGCCATGTTGTTTCATTTAGGTTTAAAGAGTTAGGTGCTATACCCTTTGTGATGCTTTCCTTTACAGGAAATGCTAGTTTTTGAGATACGAATTTTAGCACAAAAACTGAAGGAAAGGAAATAGCTGCAAAATCTCTGTACACAATGCTTAGTTCTCAAGTGAATCATATGTGCCATGATGTTTCATTTAGGTTTAAAGTGTTAAGTGCTATACCCTCGGTTATGCTTTCCTACCTAGGAAATACTAGTTTTAGAGATACGAATGTTAGCACAAAAACTGAAGGAAAGGACATAGCTGCAAAATCTCTGCACACAATGCTTATTTCTCAAAAGTAAATCATATGTGCCAAGTTGTTTCATTTAGGTTCAAAGAGTTAGGTGCTATACCCTCGGTTATGCTTTCCTATATAGGAAATGCTAGATTTACAGATACGAATGTTAGCACAAAAACTGAAGGAAAGGAGTTAGCAGCAAAATCTCTGCGTACGATGCTTACTTCCGAGAAGTAAATGATATGTGCCATGTTGTTTCCTTTAGGTTTAAAGAGTTAGGTGCTATACCGCGGTAAAGCTTTCCTATAGTGTAAATGCTAGTTTTAGACATAGGAATGTTAGCACAAAAACTGAAGGAAAGGAGATAGCTGCAAAATCTCTGCACACAATGCTTAGTTCTCAGAAGTAAATCATATGTGCCATGTTGTTTCATTTAGGTTTAAAGAGTTAGGTGCTATACCCTTTGTGATGCTTTCCTTTACAGGAAATGCTAGTTTTAGAGATACGAATGTTAGCACAAAAACTGGAGGAAAGGTGATATGTGCAAAATCTCTGTACACAATGCTTAGTTCTCACAAGTAAATCATATGTGCCATGATGATTCATTTAGGTTTAAAGTGTTAGGTGGTATACCCTCGGTTATGCTTTCCTACCAAGGAAATACTAGTTTTAGAGAAAAGAATATTAGCACAAAAACTGAAGGAAAGGACATAGCTGCAAAATCTCTGCACACAATGCTTAGTTCTCAGAAGTAAATCGTATGTGCCATGTTGTTTCATTTAGGTTTAAAGAGATAGGTGCTATACCTGCCTTAATGCTTTCATATATTGTAAATGCTAGTTTTAGACATAGGAATGTTAGCACAAAAACTGAAGGAAAGGAGATAGCTGCAAAATCTCTGAACACAATTCTTAGTTCTCAGAAGTAAATCATATGTGCCATGTTGTTTCATTTAGGTTTAAAATGTTAGGTGCTATACCCTCGGTTATGCTTTCCTATATAGGAAATGCTACTTTAAGAGATACAAATGATAGCACAAAAACTGAAGGAAAGGAGATAGCTGCAAAATCTCTGCACACAATGCTTAGTTCTCGGAAGTAAATCATATGTGCCATGTTGTTTCATTTAGGTTTAAAGAGTTAGGTGCTATACCCTCGGTTATGCTATCCTGTATAGGAAATGCTAGTTCTGGAGGTACGAATGTTAGCACAAAAACTGAAGGAAAGGAGAGAGCTGCAAAATCTCTGCACACAATGCTTTGTTCCCGGAAGTAAATCATATGTGTCATGTTGTTTCATATAAGTTTATAGAGTTAGGTGCTATGCCCGCGTTATTGCATTCCTATACTGTAAATGCTAGTTTTAGACATAGGAATGTTAGCACAAAAACTGAAAGAAAGGAGATAGCTGCAAAATCTCTGCAAACATTGCATAGTTCTCAGAAGTAAATCATATGTGCCATGTTGTTTCATTTAGGTTTTTAGAGTTAGTTGCTATACTCGCGGTTATGCTATCCTATAGTGTAAATGCTAGTTTCAGATGTAGGAATGTTAGCAAAAAACTGAAGGAAAGGAGATATCTGCAAAATCTCTGCAAACAACGCTTAGTTCTTAGAGGTAAATGATATGTGCCATGTTGTTTCATTTAGGTTTAAAGGGTTAGGTGCTATACCCTCTGTGATGCTTTCCTATACAGGAAATGCTAATTTTAGAGATACGAATGTTAGCACAAAAACTGAAGGAAAGGAGATAGCTGCAAAATCTCTGCACACAATGCTTAGTCTCAGAAGTAAATCGTATGTGCCATGTTGTTTCATTTAGGTTTAAAGAGATAGGTGCTATACCTGCCTTAATGCTTTCATATATTGTAAATGCTAGTTTTAGACATAGGAATGTTAGCACAAAAACTGAAGGAAAGGAGATAGCTGCAAAATCTCTGCACACAATGCTTAGTTCTCAGAAGTAAATTATATGTGCCATGTTGTTTCATTTCGGTTTAAATATTTAGGTGCTATACCCGAGTTAATGCTATCCTATAGTGTAAAGGCTAGTTTCAGATATAGGAATGTTAGCACAAATACTGACGGAAAGGAGATAGCTGCAAAATCTCTGCACACAATGCTTAGTTCTAAGAAGTAAATCATATGTGCCATGTTGTTTCATTTAGGTTTAAAGAGTTAGGTGCTATACCCTTTGTGATGCTTTCCTTTACAGGAAATGCTAGTTTTAGAGATACGAATGTTAGCACAAAAACTGGAGTAAAGGTGATATGTGCAAAATCTCTGTACACAATGCTTAGTTCTCACAAGTAAATCATATGTGCCATGATGTTTCTTTTAGGTTTAAAGTGTTAGGTGGTATACCCTCGGTTATGCTTTCCTACCTAGGAAATACTAGTTTTAGAGATACGAATATTAGCACAAAAACTGAAGGAAAGGACATAGCTGTAAAATCTCTGCACACAATGCTTAGTTCTCAGAAGTAAATCGTATGTGCCATGTTGTTTCATTTAGGTTTAAAGAGATAGGTGCTACACCTGCCTTAATGCTTTCATGTATTGAAAATGCTAGTTTTAGACATAGGAATGTTAGCACAAAAACTGAAGGAAAGGAGATAGCTGCAAAATCTCTGCACACAATTCTTAGTTCTCAGAAGTAAATCATATGTGCCATGTTGTTTCATTTAGGTTAAAGAGTTAGGTGCTATACCCACGTTAATGCTTTCATATGTTGTAAATCCTAGTTTTAGACATAGGATTGTTAGCACAAAAATTGAAGGAAAGGAGATAGGTGCAAAATCTGTACACACAATGCTTAGTTCTCAGAAGTAAATCATATGTGCCATGTTGTTTCATTTAGGTTCAAAGAGTTAGATGCTTTACCCTCTGTGATGCTTTCCTATATAAGAAATGCTAGTTTTAGAGATACGAATGTTAGCACAAAAACTGAAGGAAAGGAGATAGCTGCAAAATCTCTGCACACAATGCTTAGTTCTAAGAAGTAAATCATATGTGCCATGTTGTTTCATTTAGGTTTAAAGAGTTATGTGCTATACCCTCTGTGATGCTTTCCTTTACAGGAAATGCTCGTTTTAGAGATACGAATGTTAGCACAAAAACTGAAGGAAAGGAGATAGCTACAAAAGCTCTGCACAGAATGCTTAGTTCTTGGAAGTAAATGATATGTGCCATGTTGTTTCATTTAGGTTTAAAGAGTTATGTGCTATGCCCTCTGTGATGCTTTCCTATACAGGAAATGCTAGTTTTAGAGATACGAATGTTAGCACAAAAACTGAAGAAAGGAGATAGGTGCAAAATCTCTGCACACAATGCTTAGTTCTCAGAAAAAAATCAGATCTGCCATGTTGTTTCATTTAGGTTTAAAGAGTTAGGTGCTATACCCTTTGTGATGCTTTCCTTTACAGGAAATGCTAGTTTTAGAGATACGAATTTTAGCACAAAAACTGAAGGAAAGGAGATAGCTGCAAAATCTCTGTACACAATGCTTAGTTCTCAAGTGAATCATATGTGCCATGATGTTTCATTTAGGTTTAAAGTGTTAGGTGCTATACCCTCGTTTATGCTTTCCTACCATAAAATACTAGTTTTAGAGATAGGAATGTTAGCACAAAAACTGAAGGAAAGGACATAGCTGCAAAATCTCTGCACACAATGCTTATTTCTCAAAAGTAAATCATATGTGCCAAGTTGTTTCATTTAGGTTCAAAGAGTTAGGTGCTATACCCTCGGTTATGCTTTCCTATATAGGAAATGCTAGATTTACAGATACGAATGTTAGGACAAAAACTGAAGGAAAGGAGTTAGCAGCAAAATCTCTGCGTACGATGCTTACTTCCGAGAAGTAAATGATATGTGCCATGTTGTTTCCTTTACGTTTAAAGAGTTAGGTGCTATACCGCGGTAAAGCTTTCCTATAGTGTAAATGGTAGTTTTAGACATAGGAATGTTAGCACAAAAACTGAAGGAAAGGAGATAGCTGCAAAATCTCTGCACACAATGCTTAGTTCTCAGAAGTAAATCATATGTGCCATGTTGTTTCATTTAGGTTTAAAGAGTTAGGTGCTATACCCTCTGTGATGCTTTCCTTTACAAGAAATGCTAGTTTTAGAGATACGAATGTTAGCAAAAAAACTGAAGGAAAGGACATAGCTGCAAAATCTCTGCACACAATGCTTAGTTCTCACAAGTAAATCATATGTGCCATCTTGTTTCATTTAGCTTTAAAGTATTAGGTGCTATACCCTCGGTTTTGCTTTCCTACATAGGAAATACTAGTTTTAGAGATACGAATGTTAGCACAAAAAAGGAAGAAAAGGAGATAGCTGCAAAATCTCTGCACACAACGCTTAGTTCTCAGAAGTAAATCATATGTGCCATGTTGTTTCATTTAGGTTTATAGAAATAGGTGCTATACCCTCGGTTATGCTTTCCTATATAGGAAATGCTAGCTTTAGAGATACGAATGTCAGCACAAAAACTGAAGGAAAGGAGATAGCTGCAAAATCTCTGCACACAATGATTAGTTCTCAGCAGTAAATCATATGTGCCATGTTGTTTCATTTAGGTTTGAAGAGTTAGGTGCTATACCTGCGTTAATGCTTTCATATATTGTAAATGCTAGTTTTAGACATAGGAATGTTAGCACAAAACTGAAAGAAAGGAGATAGCTTCAAAATCTCTGCACACAATGCTTAGTTCTCAGAAGTAAATCATATGTGCCATGTTGTTAAATTTCAGTTTAAATATTTAGGTGCTATACCCGAGGTAATGCTATCCTATAGTGTAAATGCTAGTTTCAGATATAGGAATGTTAGCACAAATACTGACGGAAAGGAAATAGCTGCAAAATCTCTGCACACAATGCTTAGTTCTCAGAAGTAAATCATATGTGCCATGTTGTTTCATTTAGGTTTAAATTGTTAGGTGCTATACCCTCGGTTATGCTTTCCTGTATAGGAAATGCTAGTTTTAGAGATACGAATGTCAGCACAAAAACTGAATGAAAGGAGATAGCTGCAAAATCTCTGCACACAATGCTTAGTTCTCAGAAGTAAATCATATGTGCCATGTTGTTTCATTTAGGTTAATGAGTTAGGTGCTATACCCGCGTTAATGCTTTCATATGTTGTAAATGCCAATTTTAGACTTAGGATTGTTAGCACAAAAACTGAAGGAAAGGAGATAGCTGCAAAATCTCTGCACACAATGCTTAGTTCTCAGAAGTTAATCATATGTGCCATGTTGTTTCATTTAGGTTTAAAGAGTTAGGTGCTATACCCTTTGTGATGCTTTCCTTTACAGGAAATGCTAGTTTTAGAGATACGAATTTTAGCACAAAAACTGAAGGAAAGGAGATAGCTGCAAAATCTCTGTACACAATGCTTAGTTCTCAAGTGAATCATATGTGCCATGATGTTTCATTTAGGTTTAAAGTGTTAGGTGCTATACCCTCGGTTATGCTTTCCTACCTAGGAAATATTAGTTTTAGAGATACGAATGTTAGCACAAAAACTGAAGGAAAGGACATAGCTGCAAAATCTCTGCACACAATGCTTATTTCTCAAAAGTAAATCATATGTGCCAAGTTGTTTCATTTAGGTTCAAAGAGTTAGGTGCTATACCCTCGGTTATGCTTTCCTATATAGGAAATGCTAGATTTACAGATACGAATGTTAGCACAAAAACTGAAGGAAAGGAGTTAGCAGCAAAATCTCTGCGTACGATGCTTACTTCCGAGAAGTAAATGATATGTGCCATGTTGTTTCCTTTAGGTTTAAAGAGTTAGGTGCTATACCGCGGTAAAGCTTTCCTATAGTGTAAATGCTAGTTTTAGACGTAGGAATATTAGCACAAAAACTGAAGGAAAGGACATAGCTGCAAAATCTCTGCACACAATGCTTAGTTCTCAGAAGTAAATCGTATGTGCCATGTTGTTTCATTTAGGTTTAAAGAGATAGGTGCTATACCTGCCTTAATGCTTTCATATATTGTAAATGCTAGTTTTAGACATAGGAATGTTAGCACAAAAACTGAAGGAAAGGAGATAGCTGCAAAATCTCTGCACACAATTCTTAGTTCTCAGAAGTAAATCATATGTGCAATGTTGTTTCATTTAGGTTAAAGAGTTAGGTGCTATACCCACGTTAATGCTTTCATATGTTGTAAATGCTAGTTTTAGACATAGGATTGTTAGCACAAAAACTGAAGGAAAGGAGATAGCTGCAAAATCTGTACACACAATGCTTAGTTCTCAGAAGTAAATCATATGTGCCATGTTGTTTCATTTAGGTTCAAAGAGTTAGATGCTTTACCCTCTGTGATGCTTTCCTATATAAGAAATGCTAGTTTTAGAGATACGAATGTTAGCACAAAAACTGAAGGAAAGAAGATAGCTGCAAAATCTCTGCACACAATGCTTAGTTCTAAGAAGTAAATCATATGTGCCATGTTGTTTCATTTAGGTTTAAAGAGTTATGTGCTATACCCTCTGTGATGCTTTCCTTTACAGGAAATGCTCGTTTTAGAGATACGAATGTTAGCACAAAAACTGAAGGAAAGGAGATAGCTACAAAAGCTCTGCACAGAATGCTTAGTTCTTGGAAGTAAATGATATGTGCCATGTTGTTTCATTTAGGTTTAAAGAGTTATGTGCTATGCCCTCTGTGATGCTTTCCTATACAGGAAATGCTAGTTTTAGAGATACGAATGTTAGCACAAAAACTGAAGAAAGGAGATAGGTGCAAAATCTCTGCACACAATGCTTAGTTCTCAGAAAAAAATCATATCTGCCATGTTGTTTCATTTAGGTTTAAAGAGTTAGGTGCTATACCCTTTGTGATGCTTTCCTTTACAGGAAATGCTAGTTTTAGAGATACGAATTTTAGCACAAAAACTGAAGGAAAGGAGATAGCTGCAAAATCTCTG